>NW_015647437.1:152219-210158 GCF_001515625.1 Sinocyclocheilus rhinocerous
ACTACATATACACATACACACGTTTAATATATAAAATATCAATACTGAAAATAAATTAAAATATTAATTCAATTCCAACAAATAAATAAATAAAATAATAAATTAAAGTTCATTTATAAATAATATATAATAATATAGAGAGATATAAACTGAAATAAAAATGTATTTCTAAAATGCATAATATGAAATATATAAATATAAAAGTAAAAAAAGCATTTAAAAATGTAGAAAAAAATATAAAAGAAACACTTAGAAGAGCTTGAAAAAATAAATTAAACACAAAAATTACTATGAATCTAGGTAGGTTTTCATTTATGTATAAGTGTGTGTGTGTGCCTTCATTATTAGGTAATAAAAAATTAAAACCGAAATTAGAAAACTAAACTGAAATCAACAGTTAGAGAGTGAAAATGAAAGTTAAACTAAAATAGAAGACAAGTTGAAAATAAAAACTAAATAAAAAAATTTAAACTATGTAACAACGCTGGGTGGTCGGTTTAGAAGAAATAAATAAGCATTGAAAACTGTTGGAGGCCAGAGCCTTAGAGAGGAATGATGAATTATTCTTAGAGAGAAAAGGTGGATTGAGGGAGACAGAAAGAGAGAGAGAGTGACAGGGACAGAGCAAAGGCCAAAGATTCAGAAAGCAAGGGAGTGTGGAGGATGATTTGAGAGAGAAAAAGGAAACAGCCTAGAGAACAAGAGAGAGGGAGGCAAATGGGACGGCGGGTCATTTAAGGACACTCACAAAAAAATTGCCATCTCTCATGGGCCGCTGATGACTGCAGAGTGAGACAGAGAGCGAGAGCGAGGACTGCAGCAGTAGATGACGCCCAGTTACTGCCATAAAGCACCACACAATACAGCAGAGCTCCATCAGCACCACAAACATTCAGACAGTCACCCAGATTTCTTTTAAAATCAAGCAGTGCAGTTTATAATCATGCATATATTTAATTCTCAACACACACAAAAGATGCAAGTAAACCCATTTTCAATATACCTATTTTTAAATGTCCATGTGTGAGGGCATAATTTGGCTAGCATCTACCAAGAAATGAATTTGCTCTGTATATTTAATTTAAATGTACCTTCAGTGTTACCAATAACATCAATACCAAGATCTGGTAAGTTTTAAAAGCTGATGTTTAGTTTTATATTTTGTTATATTCATTTCTAATCTAACTATCCACAATTGTATGGTCAGCTGCATTTTGTTCATTACATTAGCATCTGTGACCCACCTGTGGGCTACTGAAGACTTTTTTAGACCTCTGTAAAGCCCTGTTCAGATCTGACTGGTTTTCACAGTTTATAGTTTCATAGTTGTACTTTAATTTTAATCCCATCTGAATTGAACACATCTGTGTTTCTCTCACTCAACCTTGGTTAAAATTATGTAGCAAATTACCTACTGTTTTTCCGGTCCTCATCCCATCCAAAATGTCCATGATTGTGGTATATTATTTCCCCCCTCATGTATTTTGTCCTTCTGCGAATACTGCAACTATAACTGAATGTATGAGCTGCCTGGTGCACTTTAATTATGGATTTGGACCTTATGCCAACTTTCTAGGTAAAATAACAGTTGGTGGTTCTGCTTTCATCTAATCTGGCATAAAAAGAAAATTAAATCAATAAGCAAAGTCCAAACCCGGAAACTGCTCGGAGTGGCTACCGTATTATGGTCCTTACCGTAATTAATTCCTTCCCTTAGTTATGTAACATAATGTTATATAATTAATCACAAATCAAGTCTGGTTTATTTCAGTGGGTTTTGTGATGGGATCCAGAGCACATAATCATCCTTAACACCCACATCCAGACAACAAACACTCCCATCTTAAAATCTACACAAATCCCAATATAAATCACAGAAATCATACAAAATAACTGACTTTTAACTTTCTTCTGCGGAACAAAAAAGAAGTTATTTTAAAGAATGTTGTTAACCAAACCGTTTTAGTAACCGTATGGACAAAAACTAATATTTCTAAAAATATCTTCTTTTATGTTTCACAAAAGAAAGTAAGTCACACAGGTTTGGAACAAAACTGAGGTTGAAAAATTATGACGATGTTCATTTTTGAGTTAACTATTTCTTTAGTACTAAACATTGCTATTTTCCCTCAGTTGGCTCTTTGATAAGTGAAGCGTTCTAAGCAATGTGCCAGTTGCTTTTATTTAAACAAACAAACAAAAAAAAAGCGTTCATATTTCTTAGTGAATGAACATTGAAACATTATTCTTATGCAGAAGTGTTAAATTAAAATACAAGAAACCAAAGCAAACTCTTACATAAAAAAGAAGTTAAAAATATAAAATAGATAAAAAAATATATATATTTTTACCTTTGAGGCTAAATCATTGTGAGACAAACCTTGTCCTCATAGACCGCATTCTGCCCTTTGCTTTTTTGGACGGTTTTGGGAAATCCCTGCATTCATGCTGCAGACAATTTAACCTTGAGAGCTTTTTGCCATTTTCAAGGTATTTTTGTAGATAACTGAAACCTGGATCATGTCCACTTTTCTAATCCGTCATAATCAGCGAGGCTTTTGCTGTGATATGAGCACCCCGGAGGAAATATTTGAGTGATGAGAGAAAGATAAAATTACAACTACACAAGCAAATAATTTTTTCATTTTTAAAGCAACAGACAACATGTTTTGCATTGTTCTTTCAGTAAGAGTCAGCGGAGTGTGGTTTATATTTTCACAGCATGCATGACGATCACAGTATGCACCCGCTGTACTGTGACATCGGGTGTTATTAATAGTTGACAACGTATGTCTTTGATTGGAAAGTATATTGTGTATGCATGTCCAGATTGTTGAAACATCTTATTTGCATATGGCACGCACATAGTTCAATATTTTGAACGAAATAGTCATTTATGGAAAACTTGTTTAATTACCAGTGTGTCATATTCCATTTATGCGATAATTCCCTCTCGCTGCAGTCATTAATTGCTTTTTTATGCACATTAAAATATACGCCGCCCATTTATAAGCTTGTGACAGTCAATTTTTGCATTGCTTGTTCCTTATTTCTCAGTCATACGGGGTTGAATCAAGAGCAGCTCACCATGACATGCCAAACTAAAGAAATGAAAGCTCTTAACACAGAGGACAAATAGACTGCCTAAAAGGCTGCTTTCAAACCTGCTGTGCCCAGGTAGGCACGGAGAGACAGTAGCCTGTCTGGATGCATGTTGTTTAATAGGCATACAGGAGCCATACGCTCATAGCTCTCTGCTTACTTTGCCATCGCTTGGAACGCAGGGTCATAATTAAGGCCATTTACTGTAAAAGCCAGCTGAATTAAAAAACATTTGAGTGCAATAAAAGAAAACGGTTAGCTAATGCAGCAGGAGCGTGTGTGTCAGAGTAAAAAAACATATTTTTTTTCATCTCCCATAGTTTGACTGCATGTCCGGAATTGGCTGCCTGTCTGAAAAATGCAAGGAAAAAGTTGATCGTAAATGAGAAATCTGTCTTTGAAGGAGTCCAGCTTTCAACCAATGGTTTGCAGGCCAGGAATGGGTGGAATGTGTTTGCACTGGCAAAGGGGAATAACAGTAAAGATAATGGTAACAATAACGGCGTGTGTGTTTCTAGTGGGCACTGCTGTATGCTGTAGGCCTGCTTAGGAGAAGTTAGTATACTAAAGAGTATGCACCACATCGTTCATTTATTAGGGTGTTTGCAGCAGGCGTATTTCATTTTCATACAATCACATATGCGTAAAGGAAAGTAAACGTGTGTTAAGTGGAGGGAAGTGTGGCTGAGAGGAGTGTTCACTGAAAATCTCAACAGCTCACTGGAATCTACAGTGTGAATGGATAACTGTGTTTTGTCTCATTTTAAAGTAATATCTTGTTTTTGTTTTGTTTTCAGGGGTTAATTGAAATATGCACCCACAAGATTTGTGGCACGAAGTACAAAGTCATCATTCAAATGTAAGTATGTGTTTTTTGTTGTTGTTGTTTTTCTGTGCACATCCATTACTGATATTTGCAGGCATCAATTGGATGCCTTTAATATAGCTGCTTGTGTAAACAAATATTTGGCACATGGAGAGAATACAAAACTTGCGTTTGCGTGCAGCTGTTTTTATTCTCTACTCATCAGCCTTGAAACACAGCAGCTGACCCACCACCAGCTGCTCAACACACACACACACACACACACGTACGCACGCTGACATACAAACTTTAAGACTATTAATGAGACAGACAATGTCTAACCAAATTTAAGTCTCTACAGAAATCAGTTTGAGTTCTATTGATGTGAAAAATAACAATCCACCACCAGAAGTGCTGAGGTACAGGTAACAAAAAACCTTAGTCACTTTATATTTCAGAATTGTGACATTATATTTCACACTGAGACATATTTCACAATATGAGATCACCTGAATTGCAATCACCGGTTTAACTTTTTACTCTGAGACAGTGCTTTTATATTTTCAAATTAAATATGGTCTACCAGTGTCAGCGAAGCTAAAAAAAATACTAAAAGCTAAAGATATAAAATGGGTTTGAAATTGAACATTTACTACATTTTTTTTTTTAATTACTGGTTTTATTTGGCAAGGATGCAGTAAATTGTTCAAAAGTGACAGTAAAGAAATTTGTAATGTTAAAAAGTTTTATATTTCAAATACCATTCTTTTGAAGTTTCTATTGCTCAAAGAATTCTAGAATAATGTATCACTGTTTCCACAAAAATATTACGCAGAAACTGTCAACACTGATAATACTATGTTTCTTGGGCATTAGAATGATTTCTGAAAGATCATGTGACACTGAAGACTAGAGTAATGACTGCTAAAATTCAGTTTTCAAATCAGAACTTCAGTGTGAATCAGTGAATCATTTCTTTTTCTGGTGAACTGTTTCTAGTTTATTTATGTAATCCCTCTAAACATGCCATCTCAGTAAATTTAAAGGGGTCATATGATGTTGCTAAAAAGAACATTACTTTGTGTATTTGGTGTAAACTGTGTGTTTGATTATTCTGATAATTAAGTCTTGCTCAGCTTTTAAAGCCGTGGCTGCACTGCTACGTGTTAGAAGAAAAAAAATTGTTAATGGAAAAGCTTCAAAACATCTGAGCTACAGTCATTCTGCTAAAAACGTGTAGTTAAGTTAATAGCATCATAGTCACTTCCCAATACTTGTCCTAGATGCTGTTTAATTGCTCAAAGAGAACAAACCCCAAGCGTTACTCCACACGGCTACTCTCGTTAGCGCCACAAGCCCAGAGCACTCATTCAGAAAACAGCAGCTTGTGGGCTGACCTTAAGTCAGGAGCTTCTTTTGATGAGCGAAGAGAGAGCCTTATTTTAATTGCAGCAGGGTCACGGGGTCAGAGCAGAAAGCCGAGCCGCTCGCCTACACAGACAGGGTCTCCTCTCAGGCTGGAGGCCGCCAAGATGTGCAGAATGTGTGATGAGAGACAGAGAGCTACAAAAACTGCTTCTGCAAATATTACAGACAATTTGTGTTAATGACAGGCAGACTTTTGCACTAAGCGCTTCCATCTGCAAATCATCTGACGGTCTCGCCAATTTAAGGACGGTTAAAAATATACAGCTGGATCGTCATAAAAGGTTGTCTGCTTTCATCTATGAACAGTGGAATCTTAAAATAAATAACAAAACACAATGGATTTGCTGTGAAATCATCTTCAAGCTCTAGGGTCAGACCGCAGCATTTTTGAACTTGCTGAATCCTGAAGCTGTTTGATGTCAATTATGCTGTTTTCACACTTGGTTTGATAGCTTCCACCTCCCTCCCCCCGGCCCCCGCAGGTCTCTTTTTACATTGTATTATTCGCCACTGAACCGCTGTACATATGCTTCATCTATGTGAATAACACTAGTTAGTACTAAGTACTAGCGGCAGCTGATTACTGCTGATGGTTTTGGAACAGCATTCCTTCTAGGTTAAGCTTAGGACTGGTTTTAGAGCTAATTAATAGTTAGAGTCAGGACTATCAAAAACTGTTCATCCAGGATCAAGTTCAGAAAACAAGTTCAGAAAACATAATGAACCCAACTAACTGAAATGTGACATCAAACAGACTCAAGGCTGCACCAAAAGCTGTAGAAAACACTGAGTTTTGCAGAGAAGCATATACTATGGAGCCTCATCCACCTCAGGTGTCTGGATGTTTCACTTCTAACCGAAGATTGATTCAATCGCATCGCTATTAGTCAAGGCAAATCAGCCAAAGTCTCTGCAGAGGACCGAGCGTGCTAAAGTATCATGAGATACAGATGGTAAGAAAGTCCTGCACTATGGATGAGCAGAGGGAGGGAAAGAGAAAAAGAGACAGAACGCTAGACCAAGTTAAGTTAAATGCTTTTTGTCAGCGTGGCATCATCTGCATTCAGACTTTGTTGCGGCTTGGAGTTGGACGAGATGATTTCAGAAACACTTTAATGGCTTTAATGAATCCCTCAAGCTGGGGCTGATAAAGTGATATGCCAAAATGAGCTCCTAAATAGTGTCTGAAAGCTAATTAGGAGAGCCGCTCAAACATGGTACAGGGACGGTGATGAATTTCACAGTCGAGCCTTTAGACTGCACAAATAACCCCAGATCAACCATTCGCCCGCTCACCTAGATGAATGATCTGCTCTGATAGACTCCTGCTCCCTTGCAAAGGGACCCTGATGAGAGCGGAAGAGGTGCTGTGGTGATGTGCATTAGTACGCCGGGCGAGCTGTCAGCCGCTCTTCCTCTAGTCTGGCTTCTCTGGGTGTGAAGCTCTGCAGTATCTGTACATTAATGACTGCTGCTGAGAGGCCACCGGCTCTCCATCCTAAGCAGCCTGACCTTCGCTGTCCTTGGCATTCAGACGGTGAATGAGGGAGAGCGGGAAAGAGGGCGGGCAGGCTGATTCAAGTCACAACTGATCGTCATGGGTCAGGCCTAGTCACAGTTGATCGTCATGAGTCAAGTCAAGTTACAGTTCATTGCATGTCTCACGTCTTGTCAGCACCGTAACAAGGTAGGTGTGCTCTGAGGCTCCACCTTCTTTGAAATGGAAATCTTCTCCAGTTCCTTGTTTCTGTTCAGTCTGTCGAGATCAGAATGAGAGTCAAAAGAAACACTGAAAAGCTGTTTTATAGTAGAAATTGAAGTTGTAATTCTAATTGAAAGTGGCACTGAGACTGTTGTTGTTTAATACTGTAAAGCTGCTTGCTTCAGAGAAATCTATTTTGTGTTTATTTTACACGTAGCACATATTTACACTTCATCTAAATGCAGCTCACAGCAGCGTGGGCCGCGATGTGATGTTCGCTAAGAGTAAACCGCTGCAGAAATATTTCAAACAATTTTTTTACCCCTAAACAAAGAACAAAAAAGAACTGTGCTGTGAGGTACATTGGGGCATTTAGAGTGTCCAAAACTATTAGGCTGTGCAATTACGGTTTTAATTATATTTTAAGGAAATCCTCTGTTAAAAGTTTATTTTTTTTAAGTAATTGACTAGTCAGTAGGCATGCACTGATATTCTGGTTGAAAGTTGTTTTCATGGAGTGACTGATGGCAGATAAATGGCCATTGTAAATCTACACTAAAATAAAATTAAAACACTAAAAACTCATTTCTGTCAGGACCACTATTGTCAAAGATGATTGACAATTAGCATACAGTTTGGATTGGCGGTATGGTTCTGTTCTTGGCAAGAACTCCCTGCGCATCCATGCAGCCTAGCATGGATGAGAGCAGGGAGAGCAGCGATAACCCCCCAGGGTAAACAGAACAGAACCAACATAAATGTATTGCAGATATCGTTAAAGTTCAATAATGTTATGTACACATTTTAGAAAATGCGAAAACTGCTGATAATACTGAGGGACCTTATATATGAATGTTTAGATAGGTGTCATATTCCTATAGGTAGATAAGGATCAGCTGAGAGTCAGCTGATGCAAGCTTGACCTGCCAGAACTAACGCTACGCTTGATATCTTGTTTTAGTTGTTTTAAATGCTATAAGTGTATTTAGATGTTACAACTTTATAATGTAACACAAAAAGTGGACATTTTCCTTTGACATCTGCTATTAAAAAAAATCTCAATTAGAAAAATAAGTGCTCATAATAACGTTGATTTGATAGTCAAACAAACACATAGAAAATATAGAAAATACATATAGCACAAATTGACATATTTGTTTCTTTTAACATATATTATATATTAATTAGGTAGCTTTTCTTAATCTCATAGCCCTGGGGAATAAATAATGTGTAGCCAAAAATATTTTCTTGAAGATGGTGAATGTCACCAAAAGTGCTTTGATGGCTATAAAGAGGAGAAATTTAGAGACACATCTTCTAGGAAAATGTTGTCCTGACAGACAATCTGTTAGTAAGGTCAGCTGGATAGGGTCTAGTTTATCTTCTTTTTTATGACATAAGTCCGAAAGCTTCTCCAAGAAGTAGCTTCTCTAAATTGATCCTCTTTAATGCACCTAGGCTAAAAATATTAAAGCTAAACATAAACTAAAATGGTTGTTGGACGTCTAGCCGCCCATCCTGAGCTGTCTGCAGTGTATATTTGTTTCTCTGTATGTGTGTTTAAGTGTAGAAAGGTATAGAGTATTTGGAAAGGGGCACTGCTAGGGTCAGCTCATGTAAAAATAGGAAGATCTGTTCAGTCCCTCCTTAAACCGAAGTCAGTCTGTCTTCTGCTGTGTTTGTTGAGACATGTGTGGTATACATGTTCAACAAGAGCACTCTGGGATTGGGAAACTATTTTTTATGCTTGCGGTTTGGGAGGCAAAACAGTCCCATGAATGCTAATGGAATGTGGCCTGCTTCCATTTCCATTCACTTGGATCTGCTTTAGCGCCAGAGCTCGTAATCATACTTGCTCATTAAGTAAAGCCATCTACAAGAAAGCAATGGACGTCATTCTCTCTCAGGTGTCTGTTCATTTCATACTCTTGTCATTCAGAAAGTGTGGGATAAATTCTCCTTTTCCATTACCGTTGGTTTCCTCTCAGCCTTTTAGCTCGGAAGAATTCTCTCATCCAGCTTTTGATCTTATCTATTCAATTAGTCCTTGGCCTCTGTTCTGCTCCTCATCCTGAGCTCGCCAAAGCAACATAAGCCATATATCTGCTAGACCCTCTCAGGATGTGACCTGCGCTTCTTTTCACAAGGATTTCAATGTGTGTGTTTGTCTTAAACATCCTCATCGGTCAGCGATCTGCGGCTGAAACGTGAGCCGGACTCCGCTTACGAGTCTGTGTGAAACATAATTCAGTGTCAGAACGCGCACAGAAGTAAAAACTCTAAAAATTATAAGCTCAAACGACATGAAACTTTAGAAGAGGAGCGGCGGAGGCGTGTGGGGTCCGGGGCAGGTTGCAGCGGCCCCAGGCAGGCTGCGTTCGGCTCGGTCTCGGAGCAGAGAGGCACAGAGGTGGCTGTGTGGAAACAATGGATCTCTTTGTAAGTTGGCCTGGCTTTGCAGAGCCACAAGATGTCTTCCCCATATGAAGCTGATCATTGTTCTCTCTCCTGCTTTCCTTTTTCTTCCTTTCACTGGTTGTCCTGCTCGCTGTCAGCCTGACATGTCTCTCTCCCCAGGCACCCCAACAACCATTCAACACAAATATAAAGAGAAGTCACTAACACTTCCATCCTGCGATCGCACTTGTGTGTTGCTCCCTATGTTTGTTTATTTGTTCGCTCTGATTGCCATATGTTCAACCGTGAGAAGAAGAGACACACTTTGCCTGCTGTTCCCTAGCCTTGGCGTGTTTAGTACAAACAACAACAAACACAACTTATGCGCTCGTCTCATCCGTACGTTTTTTTGACGGGGAGAGTTTGGTGCCGTGTTCCTGCAAAGCGTCTTTTAACACTTGACAGACAATGAATGTGAGGTCATTCGCAGGGTGGTGTGGTATTGGGTCTCAGATTCCTCTCGACATGCATCATCAGGTATGCAGCGTTTTTTGGACCATCGTTGTATCTGTTTCATGGAAGTCGTTGGGCGTGAGACAGAAAAGCGTACGGTTCGGTTTCAGCCTGCTTTCTAAACCTGGCCATATGCCCCCTTGTGCCTATTACCTTACTCCTCCCTGATCTGAGCGCTGAACAGATAATACTTATCCATATGGCGGAATATTACTTACAGTGTTGCTTACAGGGGAATCTGAAGCACAGGCGGCCTGCTGGTTCAGACCGTGGGGTCACAATGGTCGACTCATCCACAGGTCCGGGTAATTCCCCAGTACCAGAAGGCGGTGCTAGGGGGTCTACGAGGAAAAAAAAATTTACGTGAAAAAAAGTATTTTTAGGGCTGTTGTAGTTAACATTGGAACTTATGATGATAAATCTTAAATTAAATTTGTTAAAGGTCATTTCATTTTTGACATCACCAAATTTCATTTCATTCTGAATCCTAAGATTGGTCAGGAATCATTAAATTAATTGTGATTATTTTTGAAAGCACAAGTTTTTTTTTTGTCTTTGGACTAAAGCAATGTGTTAAAAAATGATAAGTTAATATTTACTTTTTATGTGCTTTTTTGTTATCATTATTTTAAATATTCACAGTAATCAAATTCAGTAACATTTCTAAGGACTTGAGAATAATCATGAGAATAATTGTGATATATATATTGTGATATATGTGACATATACAGTGGGTACGGAAAGTATTCAGACCCCCTTAAATTTTTCACTCTTTGTTATATTGCAGCCATTTGCTAAAATCATTTAAGTTAATTTTTTTTCCTCATTAATGTACACACAGCACCCCATATTGACAGAAAATAATTTTTATTTTTTATATATTTAGTGGCAGTACAGTGCTTATAGCATCTTGTTAGGTTTGCACACTAAAACCCTCTCTGAAAAATTGTGTTTTGAAATGCATCCCGGTGCTAGCCACACTCATTCAGATGGATGTCTTTGGCTGTTGGATCACATCTTGCGGAGTTGTTGAACATCCCACAGTGAGTGTCATATTTTTAAGACGTATGTACAGTTAAAAATAGTTCAAATTTTAACAGCATGTCTCACGACCCCTGCGTTCTGTTCCATTTCCCCCAGTTTTTCAACACAAGAACACATCTTATGTAAATGCCCCCTATAAGCAACACATCTGAACAAGATCGAAAGGTCGACTAGTCATTCAGGCAACCTACTGACTAGTAGATTTTGAAAATACGTAGATCTGCGCATCCCTTCTTTTAGCTTGGTCAGCTCCTGCTTTAATCAGCTTTTTCTCTTACCGCAAAGTTCTTCTCTGCTCTTTATTAAGACATCACGCTGTCAGGATTTCATAGAAGCTTATTTTTACAACAGCTGTCTCTTAGCACGTTTTTAGACGGCTCCGTCTCCTTTGTGCCTCTGGTAAGTGGCATATTTCTGGAAGAAGCGCTCATCCTGACTGCGTCGCTCTTTTAAGCCGGGCTTAAGGAAGTTATCACACACCTTCCTCCCACTGCAAAGAGACAACAGATAAAAATAGATGGCACCAATGCTAGTTAATGCCTGTCGCCCCAGACACATGCATTTGCATTTCTTTTATGTGCGTGTATTAGTGTTTGTGCATGCATGTGTTTTTTCTTTTTTTCCCCATCTATTGCATCGCCCGTTTCCCTTTTTCCTCCCCTCATTTTTCCCCTCGCATTGTGTCTTGTGTTTTGGATCCTCTTGGGGTTCAGTGTGCTTTTAGGAGTGGTGGGCAGTCCAGAGATCACCACTGAAAGGCAACAGCAGACAGTTGGGCAATTAAAGTTTTGGAAAGGCAAGTCTTTTCTGCCTGTATTTTCTTTCAGGCCTTTTTGAAGACTGTACCGGCCTGTCTGCTCTATCAAGGGCTAG
This sequence comes from Sinocyclocheilus rhinocerous, assembly GCF_001515625.1. Taxonomy (NCBI): domain Eukaryota; kingdom Metazoa; phylum Chordata; class Actinopteri; order Cypriniformes; family Cyprinidae; genus Sinocyclocheilus; species Sinocyclocheilus rhinocerous. The sequence goes on from NW_015647437.1 coordinate 164,084, forward strand.
GTATTGAGTCCAGAGATGTAGGGCAGCCATCTGGCCCTAGACCGCTCCTTTCGTCCTGTGAGAATGCTTCGACTTTTACTCTCTCTCCCTCCCAAATCGAATCAAACCGGGCTGGGCGACGCGCTGTCAACAGCAAAAGAGCAGAAAAAGACCGCTGCTGATTTTCAACACTTATGTCAGTGTCAGCTGCTGTGAAATAGCACAGTCTCGAGACTCCCATCCAATCGGCTCGCTGATAAGACGTGAAATCTTACAAACATTAATCTCACAAAAATATTTTCTGCTGCCAGGCCAGGGACTAAAGTGTTATTTACTGTTGGAAAGACCCCTTGACCTGGTGCTGAGAGCTTTTCATTGGAAAAGATCAGATGCTTGTGCTGTTGCTAAGATACTACAAAATGGTCAGCTAAGTTTTGCATGAAGCTTTCGGACTTTTGAAAATATATTTAAAGCACATCTGAATGATGAAATGAAGTGATATTTTGTGTAATTAAAGCTTTTTGAAATGCTAGACTGATTACAGTACTGAGTGTGGCACATAAATAATCACTCAAAAACACACATTCATGCAAAGTGGAACCCCAACATTATTCTTTCCCTGTTATTTGGGCTTTTTACGGTATAAAATATGAGGTTTTGCTGTATTAAGATAAAGACACAAGGCCAGCACTCAAGAACATTTTGGAAAAGTGCATCAACAGTTGATAATTAGCATCTGGGACATTTTAGTTTATGCAAAAACTCTTTCAACATTCAAAAAGTGAATCCTTAGCGATAAGAGGAAGCAGTTTATTGTAAAGCTAACTGCATCTATCAGCATGAGTGCTACTACAAAATTATAAAAGGCCTCCAAGGATAAATAGCAGTACTAAGTAAACAAACCTCAAACATGGCAGAAATCAAAAAGAAGGATTTACAGTGTTTCTTGAGATTTATTTTAGTCTAAATGATGAGTCAAAGTTCATGAGTTTGTTGTAAACTGGACTACTACGTACTTTGCTCATATCATAGCATCCACTAAAGCTCTTTATTATTAGATACTGTATGAATATTTTTTCTCGTAGGTGGTATATATGCTAATTGCCTTTTGAAAACCATCTCTATATTTTCTTTCTCTTGGCTTGCTTTTAATGAGGTCATAGTGGGAACATTACAAGATTGCATTAGGTCACTAAATGCATTACTCTAGGCATAAATGAGATGCACTGTATACTTTACATTTACTTTTAAGTTATTAGCTGATGCTTTCTTGGCAAAAGCAAAATAATTGATTTTGATGACTTCTACTAGTAGGTCACATTTTTAAGGGAATTTTTCTCATTGACTTGTGTGCGTTGTGTACATTTCCTTTACCTTTTTCTTATATTTTAGTATTCCATCAAGATCACCAGGTACAACTGTTTCTTTCCATTTAATGTTGTTTTTAAAATGTCTAGCCTGAGGCATGTCGAACAGCCTCTGCATATCTAAACATCTGTAAATGCTAGCTGTTGAGTTGTCAGAATTGGCATCTCAAGCCACTTCCTTTTTGCGGTCAGGTTTATGGTTATGGATACCGCATACTATCTTACTCAGTCATTAAACTAATGCCTTAGATTGCATTTATATTAACTCATCACATAAAATAATTTTCTTGACTTGCTTGAAAGGTCCCATTAGCTGGTTTAAAATAATTATTTAGTCCAATCTGATTGGCTCACTACTTCTTGGCCTAAAATCAGATGATACGTTTTGCCTAGTTCAGAACCATCATCAAAGTGTCTGGGCTGAGGGGCCATTGTATAGATGCTTGTTGTAAAAAAGGCTTTAATGTCCTCAGTAAATAGTGATTATGCTTGTTTTGACAGAAGGTCAGTCAGAAGATTGAGTTCAAGGCTAGCGCAGTTTGAAGCAGCTCTGCATCTTTGTCACACAGCTGTACGGCTTTAATTCAAGGCTTAAGCAGGAGTTAGTAAACCATTGACACATTATTTAAATGCATATGAGGGATTTGAGCGTTTTTTTTTTTGCTCAGGTTTATCAGTTTGCACATGTTGCTGAATGTTAAGTATTACTTATAACACATTAGCGGCAAATACTGTGCAAACAGAACAAGTTGCTGTTTGTGAATACACAAACACATGAAAGCGAGCTGATCTGAGTTATATGAGCAGTCAAACTCTCAGAAGCAATTACTATACATTGCCTGTAGTTCACCCCTTTTCATCCCATACATTCCAGGTTTACAATGATAAGCTACAGAAAGCTAATGACCTTGCGACATGCATCCACACATGCTATCAATATTGTATACATGAGCACTAACATAAAGAGAGAGAACATGGGAATGTGTTGAGAAATGCAGATTATTGATGCTCACTTTTTATGTGCCTCTGTAAGTTCTCTTCAGCGTTCAGTTACATCTTTAGAGAAGGACGAATAGTTCATAGCTGAATAATTCAGCTGCTTGACTTTTACAGTCATTCGCACGAGGATTCTCTGTTATATTAGGTTTGAGGTTGAAGCAGCAGTGCAAGCTTCAACATGAATATGACTATTTGAGGCTTAAGACCTTTTCTGCTACTCTGTATCAGGAGTGCTGGCAGTGAGGCCCCCAAAATGGGTTTGCAGTATTGCCCTACATCCACTACTGCAGGCTTACAGGAGCAGATGGCATCCAATTTAAAAAATGTTCATGTTACTGTTAGGTGATACTTTAACATTCAAAGTTTGGGGTTGGTTGAATTTTTTATGGTTTTTGAAGCTTGCTAGGCTCACCAAGGTTGCATTTATTTGATTAAAAATACTGTAAAAACAACAATATCGTGAAATATTATTACCGTTTAAAATAACGGTTTTCTATTTTAATACGTTTTAAAATGTAATTTATTCTTGTGATGGAAAAGCTACATTTTCAGCAGCCATTACTCCAGTCTTTAGTATCGCACAATTCACAAATCATTCTAATATTCTAATAACATCTAAGATTTGTTGAATCTGTAAGCATGACTTGGGATCATCCTGCATGTGTTGAAAACTGCAAACTAATCAGTGATGTTTTGCACCACATGCCACAGTTGTCCAACAAAAGTGTTATGGAATTAAATTGTAGCTTAATGATTTAACGATTGGTGCAAATGTTCTTTTTGTAGGTGATTTAAATATTCTAAATTTTATAAATTTTTACAACGACAAAAATAATAATAATTAATGCTGCAAGCAGCATTGAAGGGTCCCTCGCACCCGGAGACACCTCCACTCGGAGGCCTTAAGAAAACAGCGAACGGTGGGCTATATGCATTTAAAGGGGTAAATATAGGAGGAATATGTCAAAGTCATTTATATGTGCCAAACTTGCTGTTTGGTGATATGACTACAACTGAATATTGGCATGTAGATGTCTTCAGGCCAGGACTCTTACCAAACCAAGTTAGTGTAAAACAAGTGAATTTTGGGGCAGACTGGATATTGCATGTTTGAGTGAGTGTAAAACATGACATATCCTGTTGCCAGCAGGTGGCGCTGTGATTATAACTGAAGTTTGGGGCAGATCGGACATTGTATGGCTGAGATACAATAACCATGGCGAAACACTGAGCTTTGTCAGACCGCTACGGCACACCCTTTAACAAAAACTCAAGATTTTCAAAATGTAACATCGCAAAGGCCTTTAGATTAGACTTAGTCCAAATTTGGTGTTGATCTGATTAAATCTCTAGGAATTACATAGTAAAACATGATATTTCCTCCTGCCAGCAGGTGGCGCTATACATTACAACTGAATATTGGCATGTAGATGTCTTCAGGCCAGGACTCTTACCAAACATGCAATGTTTAAGTTGGTGTAAAACAAGTCATTTCCAGTTGCCAGCAGGTGACGCTATGATTATAACTGAATATTGGCCTTTAGATGTGTTCAGGCCAGGACTCTTATCAAATGTGTGAAGTTTGAGTTACAACAACTTTACAACAGAGACTTTTTTGTAGGTATTGGTGCGTTAAATGTGTCTACCGAATTTCGTACATGTAAGTGAAATGTAGCTCGAGGGGCACTTCGTTGAAAGTGAATAGGTGACGCTATTGAGCCATTTTGCCACACTCACTTCTGAAACCCATATCGGATGGAAATTTTAGCCACTTCTGGTTTGTGTGCAAAATTTGTGGTGTGGTGTGTGGTGTGTGTTTAGGTCCTGAAAAATGCAATTCATTTTGGAGAATAATAATAATAATAATAATACATTGAGCAATTCCAAGAGGGTCCTTGCACCGCCATGCTTGGACCCTGATAAATAATTAATTAATACATTCTTATAAATTAGGTTGTTCACTTAAATAACAAAAAAATTTTTGTTGTTGATGCATAAATCAGTCTAGTAGTCAATCACAAATCACAAATCTTGCTCAACTTTATTTTGGGGGTCTGTTTCTGGGCAAACCTTTCTTAAATGCCCTAAAATTAACCATAATGGAAGATGGCTGCTGCAGCTTGTTGTAATTAACTTGTCCTGATAATGTCTGGTAACATTGAACCTACGCCAGTGAGCAGATTTCTCTCCTCTGATGGTGTCCACTAATGCTCCCGCTGTGGCGGTAACACTAACCTGGCTCACACAGCCCGCACCCCAGTGCCGGCCAGCTTTCAACTTCATCAATCCAAGGCAATTATTATGTTTCTCTATTTGTGAGTGTGAGAGGGAACAGGTTCACAATAGCACCACCAGAACCGCTCTGTATGTGTGTGTGTTATAGAGGTACAAAGGCTCCTTACCTCAGAGCATTGGCATTCCCTGAGCGAATAAGCAGGATACAGAAAGAGAGAGAGAGAGGGGTGCACAGTGGGGGTATTCATGGGCCCCGTCCCCACGGGAAGGAACCAAGGTCGAGTATTAGCCCCTATTAAAAAACAAAGCCAGCCCTGCAGGGGCCTGGCACTCACTGCATAAAAAGAGAAAGAGAAAGGCATAGTATTGGAAGACAGAGAGGAGAAGGACATTAAGGTTTAAGCCCTCAGAACTACCTCCTTAAACAATCCCAAGTTTCCTTGAAACCTCTCGGATAAATTGTTGGATTGAACAATCGTTCTTATTTGGTTGTGTTGTTCAGCACAAGATATGTCAAAATTGAAAAGAAAAGAAATAGAACTGCTAAAGCCGTAGTGTGTTTCATTTCCTGCCAACAGCGGAACCGAATGGATTTGCAAAAAGAGTGAAAAGTGGTTACATTTGTTAAGCCAATGTTGCCAGACCAAGGAAAGACACAGGAAATTACATCATGACAATGCTGACTGACTGATGGCACCACAAAAACCAAATCTCAGGACTTTTACTGAACTGTGACGTCTGTTTCATATTTTTAAGAAGCCCAAAAACAATCAGACACTGGCTATTATATTATATTATATTTATTTTATTATTACTAAAAACATAATTGATTATTTAAAGGTCCCATATTGTCAAAACTGAAATTTCCTGGCTTTTTTCACGATTACTGAGGTCTAGGGGCTATTTTACTACCATATAAGTTACAAAACAGTCAGTCCACAGTAAAATGCACACAGCCTGCTTAAAGTTCTAGCTATTTTTCACGAACCATTGTGACTTCCGTAAAAAGTTGACGTCAGAACTACACAGTCACTGCCTTCAGTCACCACCCGAGCACCGCCCACCGTCCCACTCTCCTTTTGCCAAACCCCCAGACAACATCGCGTCCATGCTTTTGCTGAGCAACGACAACACGGAAACATGTCGAAAAGGTTAACTGTAACCACGAAACCTGATCGGCAGACCTGTAATTTTACACTCTCACTCAAAGGATGGACGATCTGACAGGATTGTTACTATGAGGTGGATCACATCTAACGTGTATAGTAAAGACAAACTCACCGTGTCTATCTAATCATGATGAAGATGTACTGTATATACAATTCAATTTCAGCAGGCAACTATTTTTACAGCTACATTATTGTTCCAGCCATTATTTAGTTAATTATCTTGCATATAGAAGATATTTTGAAAAATGTCTTAGTCTTTTTTTCCATGCAATTAACATATAGGGTTCAATGCAATGTTATTTTAGTATTATCAAGATAATATTATAGTTTTTTTAATGTTTTGAATTAGTGTTTAAATTTGTGTGTTTTAGTGTTTAAAGGGGTCATATGATGTTGCTAAAAAGAACATTATTTTGTGTATTTGGTGTAATGAAATGCTTCGATTTTTACAAAGCTCATCGGTCTGAAAAGCAAGGCGTGCTGTGATTGGCCAGCTATCCAGTGCGTTATGATTGGCCGAATACCTCAAGCTTGTGACGGAAATGTTACGCCCCTACCATATTGTGATGCAAGAGCTTGTAACACTCCAAAGAGAACGGAAAAATTAAAATCGCATCATATGACCCCTTTAAGGTTTTGTAATTTTGTTGTGTTATTGTCATTTTTTTAGTTACTTTTATTAGTTATGTCTGTATAGTTTTTATCGTTTTATTGTAGTATTTATTATTTTATATAGTTTTAGTTATTTTAGTATGTCGTGTTAAACTAAAGAGACTGAGAAATGTTGCAACTAGCTGAAATAAAAACGGTTTATTTTTTTTATATATTTTATTTTATTTCAGTCCATTTTTATTTTAAATTGGTTTTAGTGGTTTTTATGGTTTTAGTTTCAGTCAACTATAATAATCCTGGTCCAATGTTGTTTGGACCCTGAAGTCCACAGAAAGTCATGCAAGTTTGGAATAACACAAGAGTGAGTAAATGATGAAAGAGTTTTCCGTTTTGGGCGAACTATCCCTTCAAGGTCTTTTGTAGAGGCCACATTATGCATGTGCTTTGTACATTAGATTCTGCTATGTAGATATGCAGTATTTTACTGAAAAGGTTTGTTTCACCAAAAGGCTTTTTTTTAGACAAATACAGGCATGAGTTGCTAGATAAAACACCATTAAAAAAATTCTTCTTTTTAGCTCAATCCTGAAATATTTTACAACTCCCTCCAGCTCTTCAAAAATGTTCCCATCTACTAGAAATGGAAAACATGTGTTTATATGTAAGCACAGCCAACATCTCCTCTCCCGTGTCGCAGTTCACTTCTCCATGGCAACAGCAATTACCATGCATGTCTGTAACGATGAAGTGAAAAATGCCATTTCTATAGAATCATGTACTTTAATGTGAGAAAAGATTCACTGTTTAGCTTGAGAATTAAACTTGAGAACAAGCTAATATTGATTTTTTTTTTAACTTTTCCGCTTATAGTTCGACGTTTCTGTCAAGGTAGACATGTTTGGATTGCAACAGCCTTTGTTTTCCTAAACTTTTACGCTCATGATCACGTTCCATGCATTGATATTTTGCATTTCGTCATATTTTCTATTCAGAGCGTTCAATACCTTTGCATTAAACCCTCTATTTCCTACAGGAGCAGTTTTTCTCTTCAGTCAGCGGTGGTGATTCACAGAGTTACAATTCTTCTCCCCTCTTGATTAGAAAGTGGAGGAAGGAAGTCTGGGCAACTTCACAGCAATTGCAACCACAATGGCTCGTTACCTCCAGAACAAAACACTCCATACACATCCCATGAGGTATATTTTGGAGATACTCACTGTAATAGGGCTGAAACGATTAGTCGACATTATCGACAACGTCGACAAAAAAAATTGTCGACAAATATTTTTGTTGTCGAGTAGTCGTTTGATCTCATATGACCTAATGTAAGAGCCTGCAATAACGCGGTTTGACCAGTGTGGCGCTGTAGCGCAAGACTGTAATTCAGCTCTTCTGATGCAATTCAAGAGAAGAAGACAGCGCTTCGGAGTAGTGATGCAAAGTCCGATTCATTTCCGCGAACCGGTTCTTTTCGGACAGATCGGCTCATTGAACCGGTTCAAAAAGCCGATTCATAGGTTCCTGACGTCATCAAGCAATAACGTCTCTACGCATTTCTTTTCTAACAACTCAGTGCCATGTTGTATCAATGAAAAATTCAAATAAGTCATTTGTGTCAACGCATATTGAAACATTCAAAAATAAAGTTATTTGTGTGAAAGCATATTGCTGATTATTGCCATATAATTCACTGAAGTTAATGGTGTTTGTGGTCAATGTTTCATTCACGGATCCTCAGATACGACTGACTGAGCAATATTGACTAGCCTACAACTTTTATAAGATTTTTAAAAGTTTCGCACCTACAGCACACATTACAGACATTGATGCACAAACGCGGATATGTTCTACATGTCTACAGTATAAAGAATGAATAAACCAGTCTTATAAACTCCTTGATTTCGCTTAAGCAACTTAAAATATAATATGCGTGCACAATAAACTATTGTAAAATTTATTTACATCACTCGACAGAAAGGTTTTTGCAGGTTTTAATAAAATGTAAATTAATAACAGTCATAATAAACAAGCATATTTCCAGTACGCGCCTCAGGCTTGCACAGTATCGTCAACTCACTCATCAGAATCTTCGGTAATCCTCGGCAAACTTCGCCACGGCTCATTCGGTTCTTGTTGAGTCGGTAATCCTCGGCAAACTTCGACAGTTGGCTGAACCGGCTCGTTCGGTTCTTTTTGAGTCAGACGTGCTACTTCGGCTGTGCGTCCTGCGTCATCAACCCGGAACTAAAGTTCGATTCAGTTCGATTTGTGAACCGGCTCAACCGGTTACTTCCTGAGAACCGGCTCAAAAGAACGATTCGTTCAAGAACCTAACATCACTACAGAGCAAACGCAGCAGAACCGAACCTGAAGCTGCTGAGCGGCGTTTGGATGATTATGTAAACATATGCTGCGCGCTTTCCTCTCAATAACGAAATAAACACAACAAAAACTGACCGCAGTGTGAAAGCAGCAGTCTAAAACGCATCTGATTACAGCGATGTGGATGTTTGCACGAGCTCTCTCAGCTCACCAGTGTGGAACTAGCTAATGATAAAATCTTTTTATTAGTGGGAAAAAAATATTATTTAATTAAAGTGATAGTTTGGCTTGCAGAGATCAAAACTTGATCTAGCTCAGGACTGTTTTGATTATCATAACCCTATAAGGTATTTTAAGAGAGATTATGTTGTGCTTAAAATAGTTTATCCAAAAATAAAGCATCTCATCACTTACCTCTATTTTGTTTTGTATCCATATGACTTACAAAAGGAGATGTCAGGCAAAATGATGTCATTCAGTTACTTTTTCATATCAACTAAATGGTGAATGAGAGAGTTTATCTGTCTGTCATCTCATTTTGTGCCAAATACATTTATTTGTATAAATTAATTGTATAATAATTGTAATTACATAATATGATTTTCAAAAGATGAAATAATTACCTTTATTTATTTGTTAGAATATGCATAACTCAATATTTTAACTAATTGCAAAAGCTGAATAATCAAAGTCTACTGATTAATCAGTGAAATAATCGACGACTAGTCGATTAATCATACTAATAATAATTAGATTAATCGAGTATCAAAATAATCGTTTGTTGCAGCCCTACACTGTAATGAGCAATAAATCAGGCCGGAAAGTGGGAAAACAGTTATTTAGCAGCTCATTGGAAGTTAGACATTGTCGTTCAGACTTTGAGCGCTTTTGAGCTCAAGTACAGGATGAAGCTATGTCATAGTTATTGCCCCTCCGTGGCTCTCAGCTGTGCCCCATCGCACCTGCGTTTTCCTCTCGGGCAGGTATCCTCCTCCCCTCACATCTGGCTCCCTCACCTCAGATTCCTGGCGTGCCTCTCCCAAAGCTCGGCATCCTACAGCCTGTCTTATGTCAGGATCGAGTAACATAAATTAGCGTGTCCTCAGAAAACCCATGTACGTTTAGACTTGGGCCTCTCACGCTGGCAGGGACTTCAACTCTATCTGCCAGCGCTCTGCTTGCAGCTGCAGCGCACTTAGACTGTTTGTATGTATCCCCAAATATCTCTGCCTAATTGCCCACACTGGGCAATGATGAGAGGATTTATCACCGAGATTGATTTTATGTGCAATGAGGCCATCGGTTAAAAGAATCAATTGACTGATATTGTTGAAGCCCACATTAGTGGGACAATTAGAGGCCTTGATGGGACACTCTATCCTTCTGCCTCTGCACGCTCGAACCCATCTTTTGTCATCAGCATCACAACAACTTGATCGTATCACACAGTGTTTGCAGTTCATGGAAATTTATAATCGTGATACAGTCTCTGGAGAATCAAATTAAATTAGCACTTTATGACAGATTCTGGGATGGTAGCGTCGCCTCGTGAATGGCCAGATCGTGGGAATGTGGTATCAGACTATGGCTGGCTCAGCCCGGGCATGGCTCTAGAGACCCAGTGTTTGTTTCATGGCATGTAACACTTGATGAGCAGCTCAGTGCTTTGCCAGATATGCAAACGGAATCAGAAAGTCCATCATTTATAAAGTTCTACACATCCTCGCCCCTTGGTTCTTTGTTATTAAATATTATGACTCCGTTTGATTATGCTTTCAGCTGCCAGTAACAGTAGCTGCACATGAATGCATGAATCTATTTTGCAGAATTCTCAGAGTTCCCAAAGTTTGGAAAATGTATTTCTATTGTCACAGATTCTTAAAAAGCTATTTAATAGCATAGACAGATAAAATCTAAAATTATTGTGTAGACAATTTGTTAGAATGATTGGAGACAGTAGTTACTACCGTTTTTTTAAATAATAAATATAATGCATTTATTCAGTAAGGACATGATCAAAAGCGACAGTAAAGGCATTTATAATGTTAGAACAGATTTTAACTTTTAAAAAATGTGGTTCCTTTGTAATATCTATTCATCCATTTAAAAAAAAAATGTCACATTTTCCACAAAAACATTAGGCACAATTGTTTTGAACATTGATTAAAATAATAATAAATTTTTGCCAGCAAATAAGCATATTAGAATGATTGAAGTTATGATGCTAAAATTTCTGCTTTGCCTTTACAGGAATAAATACAATTTTAAAATATGTTCAAATAGCAATTTTTTAAAATTTAAATAATATTTCATAAATTAATGTTTTGACTGTAAATCTTTCTAACCCCAAACGTTTGAACGGTAATGTATACTGTACTGTCTTTGCAGTCTCCATGCTTAAATTATTTTATATTGATTAACCGCATGGATATCTTATATTTAATATATTTTGTTAAAAAAATACTCTTTTAAGTTGTCTTGGAATATTGAATATCATCAAAAGGTGAAAATATATGTATTTATTTATTTATTATTTTTTGCGCTAATCACCTTTCCTACTGGATGTTTTAATGTGGTGTTAAAACCTTGACTTTACTGGTAAAATTACATTTTCCATCTTATTTTTTTCTTACAAAATTGGTCTTATTCTTTTTGAAATATGCATTTTAAAAGTCTTAAATTGCATTCCCTTAAACATGCAGATACCCTGATAACATACTTGCTAATTCTCCTGTCTAACCAGCTGGTCAGTTCTGCTGCAGACCGATTTTCCCCAGTGCGCTCCCTGGGCCGCACCACATGTGCCAGATGTGAGTCGTCTTTGTGCTCGGAGTCAACCCCAGAACATGTGAAGTTCATTATGTCAACAAGTTGTCCGTGTGTTACTTTTTACCCTTTATTTCTTCCCTTTTTTGATTTATTTCTTAAAGCTACTCCATCCTGATGACTTTGCAGCACATCTTGCAAGCAGTTGCAATTCATATCCAGAGAAGAAACTTCTTGGCAGGGCTTCAGACAAATATAAGTGTCCGCTCTTGATTAGAGCAAGGCCGGGTGAGAGGATCAACTCCTGACAGGACGTTTGTTTGATATATTTACTGAGCAACAAATACGACGCATGAGATTTTGAGACATTTCGAACAATTTGGCATGTTCTGTTAATTATTGTTAATACATTTCCTTTTCTAATCATTTTGTTTACAAGGACGTGACATGTCAAGGGGCTTGTAAGTGTTTTCAACTCCAGACAGATGTTTCTTTTAGTCATTATTAGATAAACAAAGACTTCCAGCCAAGGAAATCACTACAGTTTGAAATGACATATATCTTCATAACCGTATCTGTGACGTCTAACTCATGAGTTGCGCTGTATTTCTTTGTCTCAACACCCCATTTAGAACAAGCTAGACCGGCTGCAGTATATTTTACGGATCTTAAACGAATCTCGCGTTTCATAAATCAAATTATTTCAAGTTATTCTTAATTTCTGCCGCTTTCATTATGTCACGATGAAGAACTGTGTCCGGTCTTTGCTGTTTAGAGATTTAGCGGGAGAAAGAGGGGGGAGAGAGCGTGAGTTTGTGTGTGTTCTGTCTTTTTCTTTTGCTGCAGACAGACTGGGGATGTCAGGTGCATGATGGGAAGTGGGTTCGCAGGGGACAGCAGTGTGGCGTAGGGCCAGAATCAATTGGCGGTGTAATGAGATGGCTTGGTGCCAGGTTTCCATGGAGCTCACTTTTCCTGTCCTTCACTGGAGGATTTGTAAATTAAAGGGGAGAGAGAAAGCTTGGGAGGGAGGCAGGAGAGAAAGGGAGAGAGGCAAGCATAAAGAAAAGGAGGGAGTGGGTGGCAGAGGAGTAGCAAAAGGGCACAACCAAAGGAGGGGCCACGGAGCTACACAGAGAAAGGTGCAGCGATTTACAAAAAAGAAAGGGGGGATGCGAGACAGAGCCTTGGAATGCTGTAGCTCCAGAGAGCTCGGCACAGCGCAATTCGCCGAAGATGACAGGGCTTCATAATGCGTGCTGTCTTTCAGACATTTTTTTGGTTTTTGATGCTGAACTCAAGCTTAGGATCTCAGAGATAAGGTGCACTTGGCATAGGGATGAAAAGAAGGTCTTTCCTTTCTATTTCTGTGCGCCACAATGATAGGCGATTTTCATTTCTGCCCCCTTGAGCCAAAAATCTGTCTGCTAAAGCCTAATGAAATCAATGCAGTGATATGCCTTTAATCCAGCAGCGAAACGACTGTCGTGATTATGCAAGAAGTGGCTAATTAGCATTATAAAACATCATTTATTTTGAGAGTCATTCACTTTGCGACTCTATTACGAATAGCCTTGCGCAAGAAGTTCTTCTTCGCTTATCATTCTCGCAGCTACATTTCTGAATACAGTATGCTTTAAAATTGAAGGTTTTCTCACACACAAAGGACTCTCGTCTTGTGCGGTTAATGAAGGTTTTTTTGTTTGCACAAAAGGCAACTTTTTTTCATTTAGGAGCTTAATTCTTCCACTCCAGGGGTGTTTCGTTCCCAAGGTCTTCAGTTTGTCCATTTTGAATTTACCACCAGCTTTCCCGCAGGCACCACACTGTTTTATGCATACCGTTTATTAATTTACATTATGATTTGTCTGTTTATGCAGACTCGGATAATCCATTTCACTCTGATGACAAATTTACAGCATTCATACTTTATGGGCCTTGAAGTCTTTAAGCTGGTAATTTATTTTAAATTAAACAAGTTCGTAGAAGCTGGAACTATCCTTGTCTTGATGCCCGGCTTTCTGGATTTTGGCGGGGTGGTGTGGACGTTGAGAGTGCCGGCTGGGCCCGTGTTGGATTAGAAGCCTGAAGTATATTGACGGAGCATGTGAGGTCAGCTGGGGACACACAAGACTGTAACCCTCTGAGAACCACAGAGGAACCGGCTGAGTCATGGTCTCAAATCGGTTTCAACCAATGGAACAGTGGTGGAACAGAGTGGATAGTGTTGCAGTGGTTCATGGGTAGACGGGAACAAAGAGACTCTTCATGTCCTCTGAGCCTCACATGCATCATCTTGCATAAAACTCATTCTGGCTATACTGGGATACTATCCTCTTATTTCCCCAATACATTCTTAAGATGTTGAGCACAGATATAACATAAAGCAAAGGAGAAGATGCTTGAACCTTACCGCAAATCAGAGCCAAATGACACTAATTGGTCCACCGGCGCTGTTTTCTCTTGACTGCAGACCGCATTGTAATGAAAACAAAACGCCACTTTGGAGCATTTTCTTTCCCACGAGATTAACAGTAATTAACTACTGTAGTATCACTGCTGGGCAGCAGGTGATGTCTCAGCCAGGGACAAAGGGCTGAATGGTCACGCTACATTTTTGGATGTAATTGAGACACAGTTTACTTCGTATTTAACCTTTGTCAACAGCACCATTTTATTGATGTGCTAATATTGATAATTTATTTAACATGCTGTGACTTAATCTAATGTAGAGGCCTTGGTTTTATAGTCGGAAGGCAGAAAAAATAGGTTCATGTGGTATATGATGTACTGTAATGCTTCTGTTTTGCATTTTTAATTTAATTAATATTTTTAAAAATTCAAATAATAATAATAAATCATTAAGAATTATTCATAACAAATTTAATCTATTTTTTAAATGTTTTTTTTTTTTACATTTTAACTTTTTTTTAACTTTTTTTGTAACTATTTTGAGAATGTTTTAGTATTTAGTTTATCCCCCTTTTGTTTCAGTGAAAACCACACTTAAGCTACTTTAACTGTGGAAAAAAACCTGATGATCATGTTCTCCAGTATGATACGAGATGATCCAAAAAGCCTCTAGTGCTTCAATGGCAACAAGAACATCTTGTGTCTGTTCAAAGACAGTCACATGGTCAATGTCACAAGTTATTTAATTTGATGTAGTAACCAAGAAATAATGTAGAATCTGCAATATATATATAATAGACATTATAACTTTTCTTTGTTACTTTCCAGTTTTAAATGTGATTCTAAATCCTAGATTTCAGAGTTTTGGTCCTTCAAATCCCACTCGGTCACTTTCTGGTACAGTTTCTAGCTCTGGCATTATATCCGGCTGGTCAGGAGTGAGACAGAGAGACCGCTGGCCCATTTGTCTGAGATTTTGGTTAATGCAATGGATTGGTGGAGCAGTGCCGCAGCAGTGCATGAGTAGAATATCAGAGAGAGAGGGAGAGGCATGGAATTTAGAGGGGTGAGACAAGGTGCTTTCTTAACTGAGTCTGAAGGCATATGTTTATCACCGACACGCTGCACAATGTACACGACTCACCCTCCCTCCCACCACCACGCTGGGAGTCGAGTAGAGTAGAGTAAGAGGCGCTGGAGGTATTGCTTACAGTCAGTGCTCCGGGGGAAACACCACAGCGTTTTCACATGGCTTTTCCCCATCCCCTGGGAAACGGCACATACCCGCCGGGCATTCAAGTCTATTAGCATGTCCGCTTCAGTCTGCTGAGTAGAACCGGCATCTTAAAGTGTGAAAGCTGGAGATGATGGGCGGGTTTTAAAATGCTGTGTTTGGCCTTATGCTAACATCAGCGCTCAAAAAACATATTCAACTGCCGCCTCCTTCCACCACTGCTGCTAGTTTTGGTATATTTAGGTTTGTTGCTCTGATTTATGTACGTCTTCATAGCTAAGCGCTATATTTGCAGACTGCTGATCCTTAGAAGATGTGCCACAATAAGACCCTCTATTCTTAGCCGGCACACATTGATGCTCTTCGCTGTTACCCTGGGCCCACTATAGTATTTCAATTAAAAAAAATCTAATTTCACTAGAATATGTTGCTAGAAAGATATCGCTTAAGACAAAAGCAAGGAAACACTGGTTTTCAGAAAGTGTCAGTGTTTGCCGAAATGGCAAGTCCACCACGAAACAATTTCGCCCCAGCAAACAATGGCACGGGGCCAACGAGACTCTTTCAGAAGCTGGACTGAACTGCAGATTAGTATTTATTTTTGGTGCAGAGAAGTCTTCCAAGAAGTATGTGTGTGTGTGTGTGTGTTTTTGGGAGGTGTATGTGTGCGAGGGTGGGGGGGTTTGGTTGGGCGGTCTGGGAGAGGGGAGCGTGAGGACTGCCGAGGAGTTGTTACCTGGGTTGCTCCTCTACAGCTGGGAGAGAGAGAGAGGCAAGCGGAGGAGACGAGGTTAAGGGGTGACGGGACTGGTGCACAACTCCATTTTCCTTTTTGCCGAATTTCCACAGTCGCTTCTTTCTTTTCTTTTTCGCTTCATTCAACAGAGTGAGTGAAAGAGAGGGAGAGGGCTATAGAGAGAGAGTGAAAGAGAAAATCAAGCCAATTTTTTTTTAAAGACTCGATCTTGGCTTTTTTACAAACAGATGTTGCCTGTCATTTGGTCGTTAAGCAGGCACATAGATCGTACAATACTGAGGTTTTACTGACTTGCTTTCTCTTATTTATGGTTTTATTACAAGGAAAATCGATCTCTCATAAACATGGAAATGATTTTTTCCCAATCCGTACGTTTTTTTTTTTATAATGTATTTTTCCCTCGCTTAATCTCATCCATTTGCTCGTTTCTGTTTTTTTAGTTGCGCATTTGTGTTTTGCGCTTTCGTGGGCCACAGTGGACGTTCTCCATACCTTCTGCCAGTGCTGTAAGTACAGTGAGTACAATGAGACATTTTGGAAACAGTAAACAGACAGTCGGTAAGCATTTGATTCTTTCTATTCGGCATATTTGTTTACCACATGGATACGTGTTATTTTCCTGTGCTTTATAATTGGCATTTTTTATCGTTTTTGTAGCAGTCAGTGTTGTCGGTGTGCAGGTTGGTGAGGCCTGGGCGTGTTGTTGTGTTAATCTATGAAGTTGATCTGATGTAAAATCCTATATCCGTTCACTTTGGTTAAGAAACACGGGGTCAGTCTCACTCCCGCTGACCCCTATTCAGCTGATTTTGAGGAGTCTTTCAACTTCTTGGCATAGCCCCACAAACATAGTTAAAGGATCTTGGCACCTACTTCAAAGTCAGTCTGTTCATTTGTATTCAAGTAGTGGGAAACGGGAAGGGAACACGAACTGTCAGAAGCTCTTCACCGGAGGTGCAGTGCCAGTTCAAATCGACCATCAAATAATTTCACACTGAGCCACGTGTTATTAATGGCACTGGGTTTGGCTTTGTGGGCCAGACTTACTTCACACATCTTTATTATGCTCAGGAGGGGCCTGAAACATTTGGATGCAGAAATCTTCTCAGTTTGAGAGAAATGTCGTTTCTGTTTGGTGAGACAATATACTTAATTTAGACAATATAGATAATTACTTTAAAGCATAGGTGCTGCCCTTTGAATGATGCAGCATTGAGGGCTTCAGCTTAATTTAGTTTTTGAAATGTATAAACAAGATTTTTAAATTGCCGGTGCTTTATGTTAATGCTTATCTTAACAAAAAAAATTATAAAAGCTTGACTTTAAACACTTTTTAAAACACATATTTGTTATATGATGCTGTGGTATACAAGAAAATTGTCAAGTAATCTGTATATACAGCGTTGTGTGGTCAGCTCAAGGGAAATGCAGATGTTTGGCTTATAGATACTGACAGGTCTTTGATTTGACACTGCTCAGCTGTTGTCCTCTTTGGATTGGGCTCTGCAGGCCCATGAAACCTAAGAAAGATTGTCTGATGGAAGGGGAAGAGGCCAAAGAGCTAGAAAATAAAAGGTTTAGGCATGCTTTAGGGGTGGCATTCTCAGTATAGTGTTGCTCTTTCATAATTTTTTAAACCTCTTTTTCTTTTATGTAATATGAGCAGGTGCTTGATGTTTCCTGAATGATTAGGATAGCCGTGTGCTTAAACAGCTTGACAACTGTATATTTGCAATACAGTATTTTATTGCTTTGTGTATTCATCTTTACTTTCACCTTATTAAATACTTTGCCACTTGTTACAGAGGCAATAGAAAAAACACTTGATTTTAGTTATTATATAGCTTAGTCGTTTAATTCAACCGAATATATGGATATTGAATCATAAAAAAGAAATAATTTAAAAATATGAAATAGTAGTATGATGCCAATATTTTCAGATTTCTACATATGGCAAATAGGAACTTTCATTTATATCAATAATATAATAATAATAATAATAATATCTATTAATAATATTAATAGATAAGAAAATTTAATTCTTGAGGATTTTTGTTTTATTTGACTGTTCTGCTGCTGTTTTCAATACATAATTACAATTATTTTAAGATATTAATTTACTTTAAAATATAGATTCCTAGTGCAGTATCTGATTGGTGATTTTGTGTGTTTTCTTTCTTCTAGCAGGTGGTTAGTAGAGCAGACACTACTAATCCTAAGCTTATATCCGTCTAATACCGATTTTTCACTGTTCATACTTCTTTTCTATCTTTTTTTCCGTTCTTTCTTTCACATGCCTTTATTCTGTAGTTATAAGATCATGCACTTAAAAAGACGTTTGATCAGATCCTTCAGAGAAAGGTTGGTTATTGGCCAGCTTGGACACACCTTTGGTTTCCTATTGTTCCCAAAATATCTGATTCCCCTTCTCTATTGCCTTTCAGCTTTTAGAGTGTACTCAGATTATAAGGCAATGATTTAATTGCTTGTCTGACTTGGAAATGGACAAGCAGATAGTGATAAAACCTCTATCGTCAACCTCTTTAAACTTAGCAGTATCTTCCAATTAACACAATATCAGAATGAGTAGGTGTAATGCAGTCGAAGTCATAGCTGCAATCAACTCGTGAAATCACTTTTTGACCAGCTTTTTTAATTAACTTAGCTTGCAGTATGTGTTACAGTTGGGGATTGTTTTTTGACACCTCTTGACTGTTCTTTTCACCTAACTTTACACCATTTTTCTCCATATTTGACTTTGTTCTGTGTCTTCAGGCACTCGGCCTCCATTTTGAGAGCCTTTTTGAAACAGAGCCCTTTTAAATGAAGAGGTTGCAGCTCTTTTCTTTTAAATGATGTTCAGAAACTGCATTGCATGATTATTAAAAAAAATTATGAAACGTGCCAAAGCCATGATCTATAGCTAAGGTAGATGCTGTACAGCATAGTTACAATTTGAAATAAAATCTTAAACAAATTGTGAACGAGCTCAGCTAACCATTTGACATTTTTAGAAGTAAATCAGTATTTTGCATTTTATATATTTATAAGTTATGAAAGTTATCTCTCTTAAATAGAAAATATAATAATACCATTATTGTCTTTAACAGTAATTGATAAAAGGTGTTTGAATGTGCATTCGTGGTAGTGCTATTCTATTGTTGTCATTTTCATCTTTTCATTAAACAAGGGTTTTTTTCTTCATTGTTTGCTTGCTGTTCTTGCACTGTTGACTTGGCTTTTAGATTCATAGCCCACAGGAGAGCAGTGAAGACATTTACAAGAATATAGTCCAAATATCTCAGTGTGTGTTTGAATGTCTCAGATGATCTCGCCATTGTGGGGACATTTTCAATTGTATCCAATCAAAACAGAAAATAAAGAAGCGGAGGCTTTTACTTTGGACCCATCAGTTTTCTTGATTGTTTGTTAGCTGAACCGTAAAACTGCAAATATGTTTTGCACCTCAGTGTATGAGCTGCCATTCCTATTTCCATATGCAGTAGTCTCAGCAGTGCAATATGCAGCCTGTTTGCAGAAATATTACCTTTACATCACTGAAATTCATTTCCAGATTTAGAATGATTTGGTTTTGCCTTTTATAATGGAATAACGGAAGCCGATGGACGACTTCTGAACTTGTTTTTCTTCTGGAAGAGACCTGCCTGCTGACACAAACCCGTAGATCCGAACTTGTGGTGACTGTCCACACAAGCTTGTATCTATAGGTATCTGTCTGTGTGGCCTTCACACCTACTATTCAGGGCCTCGTTTTAAACCATCCTGCACTCAGTAGGTAGGGTTTGAATAGTTTATTTAAACCGTTTACTACAGAAAGGGAGTCTCATCAGAATTAACATAGTCGATATTCTTTCTCAAATCGATTGAGGGTCAACTCTGTTCATCTCTCTGGGTCTCTGCGGTGCCCCCAGGCTGAGGTAGTAGGTTGTATAGTTTAGAATAACATCACAGGAGATAACTGTACAACCTCCTAGCTTTCCCTGAGATACACACGCTCCTACAAACACACTTACTATCAGCAACACTTTCTTACTAAGGAGCTATATAAACAAAAAGCACATAAACACCATGGCATAAACTAAACATCTGATTTTATTTCCTGTAAAATGATTGAGCTCAAAATGTGTTCTGTTGAACCAAAATGAGTCCCAGAAGCAGACACTGACCAGGCACACAAAACAGCTCAAGGTAAAACATAAAGTCCTGGTAGTTGTACTGACAGTATTTATTTTCTCCGCAATCAAGCATCTTTTTTTATAGTCTTAGATGAGAAGTGTTGTTTTTCTACTCTTCCTTGTAATACAGATAGTTTGGGTTTGGTAATATTTGTATTGATTTGGAAAAATATTCTTATGCTCACCAAGGCTGCATTTATTTGATCAAAAATAGTAACAGGAAAAACAGTAGAATTGTAAAATATTATTACAATTTAAAATAACTTTCTGTTTGAATAACCATCTTCCAAAGGGGTGACGAAAATATTCAAAAATAATCTTGCTTTACCCTTGAATTATGTATTTTTCTGACTCCACTGGCAGATATTTGTTCTTGTTATAATCATAAACTCACTTCATTTTGATGAATTTCTCTGAAAACAAGACTTTTCTTATTTTGCGTCTCCAGTAAATGTATCTTGATTTAAGAATCTTTAGACATTTGCGATGGAAAACGAGACCAAAAGACTTTTGTTTTGTTTTTTGCAGTGTGACCAAAAGTTTTTTTTTTATAATATAAAAAAGTAAGATATCTGTTGGAAAGTGCATTTTCAAATTTTGAAGCATTGTCAGTACAACATATTTAAAGACCATATTGACACATTGTGTACCTTTCAGTTTATCCCTTAAAATTGGTTTACTTGGTCTTAAAAAAGTCTTTAAGAAAGTCTTAAATTTAACTTTTTTTTATTTAACATTTAGCCTGCAGAAACCCTGACAAGAAAAATGTCTTATTATTGACGAATAGAAAGTTCAAAAGAACAACATTTATTTGAAATAGAACATTTTCATTAACATTATAAATGTTTACTGTCATTTTAATTTATTGCATACTTGCCAAAAAAGTATTCATTGCTTGAAAAAAATACAAATTACTGACCCCAAACTGTAGTGTATTTCTTAAACAGCTATTTCTATCTGATCTAACCCTTAAAATAACTTTTGTTGATGTATATAATATAAATTAGATGTTGAGCACATTTTTTTTGACTATTTGACATTCCAAATTTAACATTTTCATATAATTTCAAAGCACTCTTGAACTATATATGTTCAACCATTTCACATACATGGTCTTCAGTGATTATATGATAAACGTCTGAGGTTATGTCAACTTATTGTATTAATGTCACTTTTATATTCTTGCATTAAAAACATATTTTTGTATCATCAGTGTGATACACACCATAATTATTTCATAGAATTTTGAATAATTATTTTGCTCACTTTGTTAAACCCTTATTAACAAAAACTTCAGCTATAATGTGTTAGGAGATCAAGTCTACATCAAAAAAAAAAAAATTATCTCATCTTTCCTTTACTTCTAATTAAACAGAAACAGTGTTGGTGAATCTTAAGGGTTTTCATACTGTCCACCATTTTATTTTAATTACCCAGTTATTCACTTATATCACTTTGAATATGCCTTATTTTTTTATTAAATGTATTTTTTCTTAACACTCTCCAAATGCATGTATGATGTACCTAACACAAGGACATTTCTTGGTTACATTTATATATAGAACACACTGAGCCAAACTGTCTAATAGTCTGCATCTTTAAAAAATAAAATATATTTGGCTAACAGTTGATATAATTTATGATTACAATCAGAGTAGTATTTATCTGGTACAAAAAAATAAAATAAGGATCTTAGGGTAACAGCATTAAACCTGAACAGATACATATACTAGTATTGAGGATTTTGATTCATCCCAGTAATTCAAATCTTTTGATTCTTTTCACCAGATTTGCTTAAATTTGTTTTTAATTTACATTGCACTAAATGCAACAAATCAAATAACAATGTCTGACAGACACACACTTCTTGCATGAGTTGCATAATTTTTTGAACAGATTAATTCAAATGACCTAGTTATATATTACAATGGTATAATTTGTATACATGGTTATATTAAATATAGTATATATTATAGTTAATATATGGAAAAAGTGTATAGTGTCATCACTTTTAATTCATTACTTTCTATCACTTGGAGCCCAATAATGATGAAGAGTTTACTCTTCTGGCTTGCTTTAATCTTGGGGTTTATGGATGGAGTTTAGTCATCAGTTTTACTGAAGAAGAAACTCTCAGATGATGTACAAAGACTAAGGTTTGTATTTACAGTCAAGTAGATATGTCATGCTTAAAAGCACACTTTAGATGATAGCAGCATGCTCCATTTTCTGGAGTGAGAATAAAGTACTGTACATCACCCCTGATCCCGAACAATGGAGGCTGAAATAGATTTTGCCGTTTCTATTAATGCCCATGCTACTGCCGGACCTGTCATCATCTCACACCAGTTAAAAAGACAGATCACACTTAAAGAAAAATACAAACAAATATCCTTAATTGCCATATTAGCTGCTTTTCAGCCAGATAATATAATGAGTTTGCAAAACAACACCATCTCTTAATGAAATATTCATCAGCAAGCTGATTTTAATGATTACAAGCAAACATTAATGAGAAATAATATTTTAATGATTACAAGCAAACATTAATGAGAAATAATAGTAATTTTGTTAGGTTTAAAACGTCTACACAACTCAGCCGTATGTATATACTGTATTTTTAGTTTTGTTTGTCAGCAGAAGCTGACTGTACATTAACTTTATTTTTGCTCTCCTGTAATAGGATGCTAAGAGCACCATAACGCATATATATGCTCAGCACACAAAGCTTGAGCAAGATTGAGTGAGATGTTAACTTCACTGTAGACTTCATTGTAGATCTCACTGGCCTTAGATTTCATGTGAACCCTCCCTCACAGCCACTGCTGGAGTTCTGGAGCAAAAGGCTGCCCCCCAATGGTGCAGCTTTTCACTGCCACACACACACTGAAACAGACAGCTGTACATTGCTTAGCATCTGATTCTAGGACCCCTTCCAGGGTTTATGTATAATCAGAAAATGTAGTCTTTGATGTTGCTTTATTTCCCATCTTCCTGTTAATTTCTTTTTTCGTATCTCTGCGGCAATACAACTGCGATAACGTGTCTCTTTTGCCTGTGCCTTTAGTCGGCCAGGGGGGTCTGTGTGCTGCGTAATGTCAGCCTTGAAGCACGAATCCAAAGCAGATCAGAGAACGGAGAGGGTCCAGAGCACAGAGGTTTGTAGTCCTCTGCACCTCTCCTTGCTAATCGCTGCCAAAGGAAAAGAGCTGTGACAAACAAACGGCTTTTTCAGCTCGCCGCTTGCGCTCCGAGGCATTCACGAATGTTCGTTCACTCTCTCTTCTATTATGAAAGCTCTCTAAATGCTTTACGGACATGCTCTTGTGCCGACATTCTAAAAAAATACACAGGTTTAACTTAATAAAATGCTTTGTGTCTGCCTCGTCAGCTTAATATCATTTGGCCTTTTGCATTTGGTAATTGTGAGACTATGCAAGGCACTAAAGAATATGCTCTCAGGGCAAACAATACTTACAGTATGATCATCTTAGTCTCACAAGGTCTCCTATATTGATCTATTTCTTTTTTAAACTGAAAATTCGAGCAGGACATATAAGTTTTTTTTTTGTTTTTTTTTAAACAGCCAATAGACTTCATTTATGTCAGTCATGAGCATGATTTGCAACTTGCTAGTCAGTGGTGGATGTTATTGAGGGACGGGCATTCTGAGAGAGAGCATTTGATTGGACAAAAATATGTGTAGTGCAGGATGAGTCATCAATATTTTTGCTCCATTTTACCAGAAGAGAAAGATGTTAAGGATTACGCTAGCTTTGTAGATTCAAAGATAACACATACAGACTAAAAGCCACAAAACTCTCATTTTAATTTTATGGGTATACTACTACTTGATATACTACGTAATTACTCCATTTGATAGTACGTAATGAGTATTATTGTAGTCACGCATTATAAGTATCACTAGATCAAGGGTTTATTTGGGTCCTAAAGAAGTGCCTCTTCCCTTGCTCAAAGTCCTCATTAGAACTTCAACCACAATGTTTGTTATGCAAGGTATGAAGCACTATAATTACACCGCTTTGCTAATGGCCTTATATTTTACTTCTCTGGAGACACGTCTGCTAAACATAGCTGAAGTCATAATCTTACAGTGAGCACTTAGCAGTCTCTACAGCAGGAATGGCTGGATTCAGTGTTTGAAATACTCTACAATTTTGCCGGGGTGGGCTCATAAACAGTTTGTGGATTGCCACAAGAAAAAAAATGCCATATCCTCTTAAAAAAAAAAATCACAATTGTCTGGTTGTTCCAAAGGCCCACACATTGAACAAGTGCTGATCTCATTCAGTATAATTTTAACTACTTGGATATTTTTACAAGCAAGCGGTGACGGATTTAAAGAGCTGAGATTTTACACTGAATATCCAATTTAATAAGCAGGCATGGTATATACAGGCACACAGTTATACATGCATGCTAAATCTCAAATAAAAACTCATAGCATATTTGTTTTATTTCCCAGAGACCTTTGCATTGTTACAGGGAGTAGCTGACAGCTGTCAATCAGTCCAACTATTTTGTCACATGGCGCTGTGTGCATGCACAGATTTCCATGCACTTTCTGTTTGCATTACCCACCATGCAGCAAATATGCTTTAATTTGCTTTTCTAGGTCTTTAGCATGCATATGTAATTGTGTGCACGTATATATGCGTGTGCGCCTGTCTGCTCTAGGCGGCAGCCGGCGCAGTCAAAGGCGGTCTAATATTAGCACCTCACTGATGGCTTGCTGTATCTGGACGAAAGAGGGTGATAAATGAGGATAGCATTGGTGGGGGCCATGGAGCCGAGGGGGAAATGTAAAAGGGATAGCATCTCCGTTTTACAGCCAAAACGCCTACATGCATGTCCCATCCGCATCAGAGAGGATATAATGCTCAATCTACATGTGACACCTAGAGATTAGCCAGAAACTGTGAGATCATGAAGCAAGTGAAGGAAAGAGAGGAAGAGGGCAGTGTGGTGCCGGTTTGCTTTCTCTCTGATCCGGTCGCTGATTTGATCCCATGCGCTGTTGTCCGTCGCTAGCCTCCCTGCCTGCTCTGCTTGTCCCTCCCCCATCAGCTCGGGCTGCTCTCCCCCTTGCTCTGCCCAAGCCTGGGGGAGCCAGTGGAGATTAAATGTAGCCTCTATAAGCCAAGCACATCATGTAGCTGTG
This sequence comes from Sinocyclocheilus rhinocerous, assembly GCF_001515625.1. Taxonomy (NCBI): domain Eukaryota; kingdom Metazoa; phylum Chordata; class Actinopteri; order Cypriniformes; family Cyprinidae; genus Sinocyclocheilus; species Sinocyclocheilus rhinocerous. The sequence continues at coordinate 189,314 of NW_015647437.1, forward strand.
TTTCTAGGGCCTCTCTCTCTCTGACTTTCTCCCTCACTTTCATTCTCTTTTTAAAGGATAGTGTTTATGATGCCAGGCATGTGATAGAGAACTTCTAGAATGTCAATGTCATTGGGAATACCAACATATTTTACAAGCAATGAAGTAAAAATGACAAAAAAGTCAAAAAGCGTGAGTCTATGCCTTTTTCTACACTATTTCTCCTCCACCAACATCCTCCCCCCTTCGGGTTGATACTGCGGATAAGTGGGCCTCCGGCTTTAAATGATCACAGCTGTGCGAGCAAATTAATGGATGATATTTCTCTGTTTTCCCCCCTTTCTACAACTTTTTTCAACATGGATTTATAAAGAGGGAAAGAGGGACCAGGGGTGTCACGCTTCTACGTTTTCCCCCTCCTCTTTCCAATTTTGCATGCTTCTCAGTCTGCTCAACTCCGAGAGAGAGGAAGAGTGTGCATGTGTGTGTCCTGGGAGAGAGAGAGCGAGCGATAGCGAGAGAGATGGCGAGGGAGGGAGAAAATGAAATGTAAGACAGATACGGAGAGTGAAAGAGAAGAAGGGGGTGTGGAGAGAGCAAGCTAGCGAGAGTGGAGAGCCAGTAACGCGGTGCATTGATGCATTTGCTGCGTCTCAGGCGTGCTCTTTCAGCGGGACGTAGCCCGGGGTTTTTGGCAGCGGCAGGCTGCCTGTTTTCCATCACCCAATCGAGCCAGACCTGGAATAGGGATATACGTGCGAACGGAGTTGCCGCGGCTGAGCAGCGCTGGACGAGTGAGGTGAAGTGAATGAGTGAGAGTCTCTGTGCTGTGCTGTGCTGTGTGTGCGTGTGTGTTCACCCCCTCCTCTCCTGAGATCCAGCAGACTGGCATGATTTGCTGGTGGTGTGGCCCTGGCTGCTGCTTGGGCTGTCTCTCATCCTCAGTGCCATCACACTACCCTTCGGCTTTTTCTCATCGGCACGCTCTCCACCTCTGCGGCTTTTGTCGGCTTTTGTCGGCAAGCTGTAATATGGACGTACGGACCTTTGCTTTGATATTACCATCCATCCATCTCGCCTCTTGTCCACCTCTCCTCTCTTTCATTCTTCCTCTTTCGTTTCACGCGAACAGCCTTCCAGTCAACATGACCGTATGACTCTCCCTTTTTCTAGCCTATCAAATCTGCATGATTTTGTCAGCAGGTCTAGCAACAAAAGTTGAAATCTGAGATTTCTCTCTCTCTTTCTTTCTCTCACCCACTTTCTTTGTTGAGCAGGCTGCGAGAGAACTGTGATCGGCTTCATACTCATCCTCGCACCAGGGTGAGTTTAAATCCATTTTCTGCTTCTCCCCACCCACAGCTGTAGCATCTGTTAGTGTCTTCATTACCTTTGTCTGAATCTGCTTGTATTGGGCTTGCCAGTTAGCAGTGAGCTAAAATTTCTTGTATTATCTTGTATTAAAACTTCATGGTTTAGGTAATGTTACAGTTTAGTGGTTTAACCAGTGATGTACGTCGGGGACACCAGTAGTAAGTCACAGCGACCAGACTGAGAGCTTTTTATGATTAGCGTTGAATGCTTGTGAGAGCGAGACAAGAGCTGGTGGAGAGTTTACCTGGAGCCAGGGGCATTTTTCAAAGTGCCCGTATTGTTTGATGTTAGAGACTGAGTGGGGGTGTTGGGGAAAGAGAGGGATCGTGCTTGTTGGGGGAGGGAGAGATGGGTCAATGTTGTGTCTAGCTGAAGGTTGCACTTGTTGTGTCACAGACAGACAGACAAACAAGTGTCGGGGGGATTGGGGGGATGCACAAAAAGCTATGAGTAGATGGGCCTTTTATAGCCATACATTTTTTTCAATTTTTGTTGATGTGGGACACATCAATGTGCTCGAATTTTGTTACAGGTTGGCAGTCGGTCTGCAAATGTGCCTCTCACAATCCCTGAGACCCTAACTTGTGACGTTTTCCTGTTATGTGCATGGGTTAGGTTCTTGGGAGCTGAGAGGGGCGCTCTGTCATCAGCCCGCCGGCGTCGGAAACAAAGACATTTTAGTCAACAGTCAAGCGCAACTGTCAGAGGACAGAGGAAGCAGCTAGCCGTGTGTATAAAGGGACAGTGTGCATGGGGGGGGGGCATTGAAGAAATGCCGGCATACAGGTCATGTGATGCGCTAGTGGGTAGGATCAGCTGAGGGTTCATTGTTGGAGGGATAAGGTTAGAAAGAGGAGATCTGATTCCTTTGCATTTGTCGAGTTTTATTTCAAATGCTGCCAGGCCTTGAATGCATGTTAAAGGGATAAAATGAAAACTCTTGTCATCATTTAGTCACCCTTATGTTGTTCTAAGTCTGTATGACTTTTGTGTGGAACAAAAAAGAGGATATTTTGAGAAATGACTCTCCATTCAGTGGAAGTCAATGGTAACCAAGACATTTTTCTAAATATCTTCTTTTGTGTCCAACAGAAGAAAGTCATATAGGTCTGGAACGATATGAGGGTGAGTAAATGTTGACAGAACTTTTGGGTGAACTATCCCACCATATCTTACATTTATTCACATTCAATTTCACATCTCTTCATTTGAGAGCAGCACAAAGTACTATGGAGAGCGTCATGCTAAAGGCTCGGTACACTTGTGTTTGACCTCAGAGAGCCCTCAACTGCTCACTTTGTAGATGTGAACGTCATCTTTTTAATGTGTGCTGAGTCATGTGTGTTTGTGTGTGTGTGTTAAGTCTCTCAAGCTATGTGACGTGGCTTTAGCATGTAGCATGGTTACTGTGGTATGCAAGTGCTGACAGGGCCTTACATTTTTGGTTGTTGCCTAACCTAGATGTATATCCCTTAAGGCACTACTGTAGACCTTAAAGATGTGCAGCTGGAGGACATCACAAGAGACCCCTGCAACCAATTAATTAAATTTGGTGAAAAGCATTGTTATGAGCGTAAATGTCGAGAGATGGGGTTGTCGAGAGTTCACCCACGCTCCTTCGTGGTTCGTTCCATTTCCGTAGTGTGTTAGTGGACCATTTGTCCACTATTGTGGCACGTCTGACCGCTGTTTGAAATGGCATTGCGGCAACATTTCAACAAAGGAATGACGCAAAACGAGGCCAAAGAGTATTTATTGCAGTCTCTACACAAACACCTTTACAGTCTAAGACCTTTTTTGGCATTTAGAGAGACAGTGAGAGGCTGCTTAATGAGATAAAGGCTTGCCCACAGTTCATGGACGGTGCATTGCCTCGTTTAAGGCATCGGCCGCTGCATCATACCTATAATGCATGGTGCCATCACGCCCACATCCCTGTCTGTCTTTCTCTCTCTACCCACCATTACACCCACAGGCTGTCTCTCTACCTCTCTCTATCTATCGGTACCCATTGTCACATTCAAAGAAAACTCTCTTCATCACAAACCCTGTCGCTGCTGTTGCAGACATAGATTGCTTTGGGGTTTGAGGTGTGATGGTTTTTGCTAGCCAGCGGCGTAGCACTTTGTCTTGGTACATGTCCAGGTAGCCATGCTCTTGCTCTCTAAGAGGATTTGTCTGGTACACTCTGCTTAGATTGCTTGCTGAATTTCCGATGGAAATCGTCAAGCTTTCTGAGGCTTTTTAAAAGAAAACGAAAGGCTTGTAGTAGCCGGTCCCCATAGCATGGCATATAATACTGGCTTTACCTCAGTGTCTGCAGTGCTGTGCCTCCTGGGGTAGGTCACCTAGGACCTCCGCGTCCCATCCAGGGACCAGACATGGAGTTTCCAAAGGTCTGGACGCGGGTGCCAAACGGTGCCCCGTCTCTGAGTCAGTAGATCCTTCCTCAGAAGAATCGGCCAAGGAGGGGCTGTCGTGAGGAGCACTAGCTCAGGGAACCAGGAACCAGAACCAATATGGCGCCACTAGCAAGACTTGCTCCTCGTCCTCCCGGATTTTGCACAGTGTCTGTGCGAGAAGGCTCACTGGGGGAAACGCATACTTGCGAAGGCCCCGCAGCCAGCTGTGTGCCAGTGCGTCTCTCTATCTATCGGTACCCATTGTCACATTCAAAGAAAACTCTCTTCATCACAAACCCTGTCGCTGCTGTTGCAGACATAGATTGCTTTGGGGTTTGAGGTGTGATGGTTTTTGCTAGCCAGCGGCGTAGCACTTTGTCTTGGTACATGTCCAGGTAGCCATGCTCTTGCTCTCTAAGAGGATTTGTCTGGTACACTCTGCTTAGATTGCTTGCTGAATTTCCGATGGAAATCGTCAAGCTTTCTGAGGCTTTTCAAATGAAAACGAAAGGCTTGTAGTAGCCGGTCCCCATAGCATGGCATATAATACTGGCTTTACCTCAGTGTCTGCAGTGCTGTGCTCTGGCGTCTAGGCTGCAGCTCTATTGTTCACTCCTGTCTCTCTGCGCTCACGTTGCACTCCACTGGCACTGGGACAGCCTCCACGAGCCTGGCCCACTTTTAAGGTGGACTGGTGAACATGGAGGAAGCCATACAATCGCGTTTAAGGCAGACTGCGACAGGTTTACTGGCTTAGAACAAAGGCTGCCGCATTGAGGAAGGTTGTGCAGGTGGAGTGTTAGACAGCACCAGGGTGACGCCCATGGCTAAGCAGCACCAAGCCGTCTGACACACTTCCAGACAGATCCATCCAGTCGGGTCCATTTGATCTGCTGAGGCTTCATATCCATCGTCCCACCTACCACGATGAAAGATTTGCCCCAGTCCGCCATAGGAGTGTCTGTAGACATCCTTCTGAAATGCTAAAGTACCTCAAGTCTAAAATGAGTGCAAAGGCAGCCTGTTTGATGGAGAGAGATTATTACTTACTTAGTATTGAACTATGGAGTTTAAAAGTTGTGTGTGTCGGTTAGTATAGTGACTATTCCTTCTACAACCAGCCAACACCGATCACTCTGATTGGGTTCTCATGAAAAAGAGTCCGGGCTCATGATGGTGACCACATGCTAGTGCGATTGTTTATCACAGTGTTCATTTATTTTTTTTAATAAATCATGGCAAGATGGTGTGAAAAGCACGTTGTCTCTCAGAAGTAACAATATTTTCCATGCCCACAGGTGGTGTTGCTTAGTATTTGGTTGACATATAAATGGAAGTAGAAATTGATCCAAATTCTATCCTGAGACCTAAAATAATGCTTCTACAGTGCTCATCGCTATTGACCTATAATGTAAGGGAGGTTGTGGCTGAATGTCTGCCTACTGAGCAGTCACATGGAGAAGGTATGTGCTTGTCCATGCTCTCCATTGTTCTAATGGACTCTTTGGAGTAAGTGGGTAGACTGAATGCACATGTATAGTCAGAAGTGAAGGATGCATTTCAGTGATTCTTATGTGAACACGCAGTAGATGATCATGTGTGTGTCTGTCATACCTTCATCCACATGCGACATTCCTGAATACTTTTTCCCTCGGGACAAGGGTAGGCTACAGCTAGTGCACTGATTAATGATGCAGAAGAGCACAGCTGTGTGTGTGTGTAGTGAGAGAGCAATCATAGTAATGATATATCAGCTAGTCTGAATAACCAACCGATATTTGACCATTTTGACATTATCGGCATCAGCTGACTGCCCTATGCTTTTGATGAACAGAAGTGGTCCATTTAGTAGATGATTTTATCCAAAGCAACTTAGAAAGGTGTAACATAGGTTCTCTCCTGTGTCAATTCCAAAATCAACCAAAAGTCCTGTCAATAACATTTTCTATTTCAGTTATTTTATTGAGTATTTGCTAAAGACTTTGTAAAATAACTTTAAATTAAGCTACTTATTGTATGTCTTAATAAACATCAAGTTGTATCAGCATATATTAGCATTATTTTGGCTATCCCACTCTCTAGGTATCAGCACTGGTCCATATCGTTTGACCACTATGCCTGTATGATGGAGAATGGCTGCATCTACATTGGTCCAAAGTTGCTGCGCAGGCTGAGCTGCTTTCTTTCATAATGAGTGTAGAGAGAGTTTGCTGTCTGCATGGCCATCTGTGCAGACAGGCAGGCAGGCTGGCTGGCTTCTCAGACCTCAGTACAGGTTAGAGCAGCTTAAGGATTACCAGCACAGGCATAGATTAATCAGCTCACAGGCCTAACCTAATTAATCCAGCGGGGAAATATCACCAGTGTATATCAACAAGCCTTTCTCTTTCACTCGGCCCTGCCCAGTTCAGGAATGCACGGATAGGTCAGCCCTCTCATCCTCTGTCCCGGACTGTCCGTGGAGCTCACCGAGCAGAACAGTATTCCTTTCACTGCACTCAGGTCAGTTGGTTCATATGGAGACGGCTTGGAAATCCCCTTAGTTACTGTGGGAATGTGCTGCTAGGTCGGACCTGTTCTAGCTCATCTCACTGGGCCTTACTGAACTCAAACGCTGCGGTGGCTAATAGTGTGAGATTACCTGTGTTACATTTGTATTCATTAACTTTTAGCTAGTTAGTTATTTTTTTTGAATAACTGATTAAACTAAAAGGAAATATCTGAAAAATGAGTGGGACACAATTTACCTGGGTCATGAATATTAATGAGGTGATGTAACACATTCAAACCATATTAGGATTACTGCTTTCCAGTTGCACTTCTGCTCAACTGCCGAGGTCGTTTTATGTGTGTGGCTACATTTTTTCTTTACACTGTGACCAAACAAAACAAAATGACAAGCTCTTAAAATTTGATTATTGCTCTAGAAGTGGATGGGGACAAATCTAGAGATTTCTAAAAATGGAAGGACAATAAACTGTAGCAGCTGTATTTAAGGTTGCCAAAATTATGCAGTTGATTTGCTGATCTGATCTGAACTTTTTGAGTAATGTTATTAGTGAAATGCCCTATCATAACTGTATAGTGATTATCACAGATATAATCAATAAAACACTACCATTCAAAGGTCTGGGTTTGGTAAGTTTTTAAAACACATTTCTTTAATTAAATGAAAGAGGTTTCTTATTGCTCACCACGGCTGCATTTATTTGAATAAAAATACAGTTGAACAGTAAAAAATTCTATTTGAATGTTTAAAAATGTAATTTATTCCTGTGATGGTAAAACTAAATTTTCAGCATAATTACTCCCGTCTTTAGCGTCACATGCTGATTTGCTGCTCAAGAAACATTTCTTTTTATCAGTGTTGAAAACAGTTGTGCTGCTTATGATATTTTTGAGGAAAGTTCAAAAGAACGTCTCGGTTACGTATGGTAACCCTCGTTCCCTGAAGGAGGGAACGGAGACGTCACGTCGGTGACCGACGAATTGGGATATTGCTTCGATAGACCAATCTACTTCGAGTGTAAACTAAACGAGCCAATGCACATTGGCATGCCAGGGTGATGGCATCCACAATCCAGTGGGCCATCCTCTGCTTAGAGACGGCATTCCCCTTCTGCCGGCCTCCGTAACAGACAAAGAGCTGGTCTGAGGTCCTGAAGCTTTGTGTCCGGTCTACGTAGCACCTTAATGCTCGAACGGGACAGAGCAAAGCCCGGGCTGGGTCTGCCTCCTCCGGGGGCAGGGCTTGCAGGTTCACCACTTGGTGTTTGAAGGGTGTAGTGGGAACTTTGGGCACGTAGCCGGGCCGGGGTCTCAGGATTACCTGGGAGTCAGCCGGCCCAAACTCTAGGCACGAATCGTCGACCGAAAATGCGTGCAGGTCCCCTACCCTCTTGATGGAGGCCAGTGCAAGCAGGAGCAGAGTTTTCAATGAAAGAAACTTTAGCTCAACTAAATGCAAAGGCTCGAATGGGCCCTGCTGTAGTGATTGTAACGAATCAGCTCATGGGAAATATGAATAATGAACAACTTTTATTTGACATAGAAATCACTTTTGATCAATTTAATGCATCCTCGCTGCAAGTATTAATTTCTTGCAAAAAAAATAAAATCTTACCAACCCCAAACTTTTTGATGATGGCATACATTTAGCACAAGATTGTTGATAAATTGGGGTGAAATAAACAAACTGTCATTTATTACCCTCATTGGTTCTTTTAATTTTGCACTCAATCAGAATTTCTAAGCGTGATAATCAATCTTCGCCTCTATGTACGTAATTCTCTCCATAATCACGCTTGGTGACTGATTAATTTGTCAATAATAAGCATTGTCTCTTTTGGCTGTGGCCCTGTTCCCTTGGGAGCCAGGAATTGTGTGGCTGTGGTGACTGTTGTCAGTGCGATTTGCATGACAGTGGTTGACGTTTGTTTCTCAGCGATTTGCCAGGGGCAGCTAGTGGCCAGGTCTCCGAGTGCCGAGAAAAGCATGGTGGCAGCTCTGTCTCTCACTCTGTCATCATCAGCGCTGCATGCGTGTGTGTGTGTGTGTGTGTGTGTGTGTGTGGGAAATAATGGCCCCAGTGCTGTAAAGGGCAATGCTCATTGGTAACGGGTATTATAGATTGCCAGAGCTGTATCCTAAAGCCTCCCCAATTGTATGGCACATGTCACACAAAGCCTTCATTCACACTAGAAGTCTACGCATATTACAAACGTGTTCAACTTTCAAACGTATTAATTATTTGCTGCGGTGCGAACATGCCCACGTATTATGGCAGAGCATGAGATGTTTTTTGTTATTTTGTTGTTTCAGGACGCAGTTCAGCCTCTCATATCTCAATCTTGAATTAGTTTGGCATCAGCTTCACATAACCTTATAGGATTGGAGCTGCCGTGCTGCTATGGCCAGAATATTGATAACAGATGTTCAAATGGCTTATCAGATCAATGGTTTCTATGCTGGCATTTTTCTGTACATCTTTGAATGTGAAATTAAAAGGTCCATCATATAGTAACTTTTTTGACTTGATTCATTTATTGTCAAGAGGCATGTTAAATTTTAATTTAATTTAATTTACTTTTTTTTTATTAAAAACAAAAATGACATGCACATTTTCTCTGGACAGCTGCAGGATTGAGACGGTAGCGTTGTTGAAATGGAGCGTGGCACAGGGAGAGATGTGGATGCTGTGGAGGCACACTGTCACTGTCTGTGTTTGTGACTATTGACTAACCTGAACAGAGAGACAGAGGGCAGGCTGGGTGTGAGCCATCGGCCTCAGACTGTCCTTCCTGTCCTCTGCTTAGAAAACATGTCAGACGTGTGTCCAGAGATGCCTGCTTTGGATGGACAGCACGTCTTCTCCTTTCCGCAGCCTCCAGGACAACATAATACACAGTGCTGGCTTGTCCTGATGTTAAGAAAACCAATGCAACCCAAAAATACAGAGATATAAAATAAAGCTTTTTAGTGAATAATCTCTAGAGATTTGAAAAGTCTAGACTTTACACAGACTGTCTTTTCAAACATTGCTCTAATGACGAGTTAAACGTTTTAAATAAGCTTTAAAGAAGACTGGGGTTAGTTGTCATGCTTTTCACTTCAGTGAAAATTTTTGAACATCTCTTCTAATATTGCCAAGGAAAGCTACAGCTCTTTATATCAGTTTATATATATATATATATATATATATATATATGAGTGTTTCAAACGTATTAATTATTTGCTGCGGTGCGAACATGCCCACGTATTATGGCAGAGCATGAGATGTTTTTTGTTATTTTGTTGTTTCAGGACGCAGTTCAGCCTCTCATATCTCAATCTTGAATTAGTTTGGCATCAGCTTCACATAACCTTATAGGATTGGAGCTGCCGTGCTGCTATGGCCAGAATATTGATAACAGATGTTCAAATGGCTTATCAGGTCATTGTTCGCATGCCAAAGTAATCTCTCATTATTATTTGAGTTATTGTTATTAAAAGCTGTTGTTTTTGTTTGTGTAATTGCATTTTTTTTTATTTCAGAGTTTATTAAAGATTAACAAGAAAGATTGTTTGATTTATTGATGCTATATTGAAGCCGTATTGTTTAATAAATGGATGTTTTAGACATTTTTAAAATGCATTTTATCAAAAATATATGGAGAAGGATATTATATATATATGCCTTTAAACATTTTATTATTAGCTTTTCAGCAAAATGTAAAAACAAATTATTATGAAACATAAAAGTCATTAAACAAATATGTAAAGGTTAAAATGCAAAGAATATTGAAATTGTGTAAGTGTATAAAAAATTTTTAAAAATTGGTTTTAAAAACACAGTTTAACCTTTCAGTTTAAATGTGAAAGCTATTATATAGCTAACACTTGGTATTCACTTGTTGATCCAACAATATTACAATATGGTTATTGTCTGAATAAAAATATGCTATTTTAATTAGTATGGCAGAAATTAAGAGGGTTTTAAAAAAAAAATGTGGTGAGAACCAACATAAAACAACCACTTTTTTAATTGTACTTTTAATGCCAAATCTCATTGTTACTGTTTGATTGTACAACTTCTCCCTGTGACAGTTAGCCCCGGTATCCCTTTTTTGAATGGCTATTTTCGTTTTCAGCATTTTTATATTTTTAAAGACAAGAAGCTCAGGTTTGTCGTCATCGGCGGAGGTGTGTGCGTGTTTGAGGTTTAAAGTGTAGTTGCCGGTCGCGGTGAAGATGTGTGTTAGGGGAATGGTGAGATGGCTCAGGGACTAAGCCTGCTCTTAGTCTGCCATCTCAGTCAGGAAAGCCTCTGCAGATTATCCTCGAGCTGACAGCAACCAAAATAGAATGAGCCTGATTCCCTCTTTTTTTGTGTATGTGTGCATGTGCTGCCCTTTTTCTTAGTCTCTGTCTGTCTGTCTCTTTCTCTCCCACTCGGTTTCCCTCCTGCAGTCATTTTTGTTTTATTCGCACACTCTCCGAATCCTATCCTCGCATGGCTTTTGGCCTACTTATTGTATTATCAAGCGTCAGTGTTTCTGGGTAAGCGAACGTGTGAATGCCGTTGTGTATGCGAGTGTGTTCATGTGTGAATGTTTGCATGTGAGCGAGTGACCGCGCCCCATTGATTTGTGAAGAAATCAGCTCCAAACTCGAAATCCACGATTGGCCCGGCGTTCCTTCCAGGGCTCAGCACAACTTTTTGTCTGACTAATGTTTTTAGGAGCTTCCAGTAAATGTAACTGCCTTTATATTGGTGCCTCACCGATGTTCCTTATTTATAACTTTATTGACAGGCTCAAGAAATCCCAAGACTACGTATGTTTGAAAGCTGTTGCTTTTTCAGACCACCGTGAGCGATAGCTCCCTGCGTTTGTCAGTTTAAGACCTGGAGTGATAATAAGCCCTTTGTCTGTTTGTGTCTGTAATTTACAGTCCTTTTGTTTTGAATATAACATGCTTTTGTTTAATCGTTATGCATTGAAACCTTGCATGTTTTCAGATGATGTGTAAATCTAACAGCCTCCATGTCAGACACGAACTTCGGGTCACCGAGTTTAGACTCCGCGAGTTCAAGAAAACACTTCGACAATGGCGTAGCAAATGGCTGTTACATTATCAGACCCCAAGGAGGCTTTTTTCTTGCGTAAACCTGCTGACCCTGCGCAGGCACGACATGCCCGTCTGAGTGTAATAAACCCCCGTAGGGGCTGGATGTGGGGGCCCAAGTCTCCCTCTCTCACCTTCCTAAAACACTTCCAGTTGCTGGCTCCCCTCGCTCTGCCGTGGCTCTGACGTCGGTGTCGAATCTCCTGACTTTGTCTTGATTGTATTAAATCTGCAAAACACAAATTAGAATGAATGTAAAAGAAATAAACGATGAAATGCTTGGGCTTTCTGCGGCTTCTTTGTTTTCTCGGCTCACAAGGATGAGTGAAGGCAGGTTAACGGGGACAGTGGGCCGAAAGCCATGGGGGAAGGGCTTTTTTTCGTACATACTATCCATTTCAAATTTAAATGGAGCTTCCTGCTTCATAATCATCATCTCCTTTGAGGGTATTTAAAGAAGCTTTATAATATAAAACATGTTTGGACATATATCAAGACATATTTTAGATAGTTAGAAGCAAAAAAGTTGAAACCATTTAAAAGTTACTGAACATAATTAAACCTTTTTACAATAATTTATTTTAAAATCAGAAATCTACAAGAATTTACATTAGACATTTGTATCAGTTAACAGCAATTATTACAAAAGAAAATTGCCAGTTTACAATTCTTATCATACATTCTGAATAAATCTTTTCTTTAGTTCTTTAGTTTCTTTTCTAAATGTAATTATGCTGATGGACCACATACACAGAGGCTCTAAAATGCATTCAGACATTTAAAAACTGATGAATGTCTTTCTATTTCGCAAAACATTTCACAAAAATTTTGTTAGGTTGCTTTGGACACTTTCATCCCTCAACGTTCAGTATAACTAAGCAATTATGATTTTTTAAACAGCATATTTATTTAAGCAATAACAAGGATAATGGGCTGTTTTGCGTTTGTGCTGACTCGAGTTTTCAATCTTTGTTTTAGTTTAATGCGTTCTGTTTGTTTGTGGTCAATTCTAGTGCACTTTTGTTTTCTTTCAGCGGGGGTAATAAACCCATAACGCTGTCGGCCACATTCATTTAGTTTTAATATCCTCCGCTTCTCATTTTTCCTTACTAATCATTACTGATGTTTCTTTGATCCTCAGCAACTGGGTTGTTATGTGAATTCTGAAGACCCCTGCTTCTGTTCCACAGCACTCTGTATCTATTTCTAATTATTTATTAGCCACTTTAATAGCAAGGATATTTTCAGTGTGTTGCTATAGAAACTATATAACAGTTTTCTCTGTTATTTTTCAGGTGGGGGTTTTTAAGCATATTTGTGAATGTCAGGCTTGAGGAAAATGGTGGTCTGCTAGTCAAGTCTCAGGTCTCTATATACGGATACAAAGCTTGTCTTGTCTGAAACTTTAACAGTTTCAGTTGTACTGAAACTGTTAAAGTTTCAGTACAACTTTAACAGTTTTTTTTCTCCTTTTCTCTCCTGCAGTACATAACAAATCATCAAAGCCGGGATTAAAATTTCGTGAAGGAGCAGCTTTGACTGCTGGAAGACTTAAGCGTATTAGCTTTAAAACCAAGATGGGAGTTTCAAGTGATGTATGGCAGACTTCAAAGATGTTTTAATCTGTCAGTAGGCATGCTCTTGCACAGGCTATTTATATTAGGACACAGTGTTTCTTCTGCTTGCACATCCTAATCAATGGCTTCTCCGGCTAGACCCAGCCTGGTGTTGGTGTTAACCAGTTATTAAACAGCTGCACTTCCTCTAGACTGTTTCCTCTGCTTTTCTTTAGAGTGGTCTTTATAGGCACGACATGTACTTATTATGAATACTGATTATGAATAATCCTTTTATGATTTAATGGTCACAACTGCACTTCTATTCATGCTACCTAAATGTATTTGGACTCTTATAGGTCACACTTAAAAATGTACATTTCTTTGCATTATATCAGTATATCAAACCGAGTGTCATTTATTTTACAGAAAGACAAAACATTTGACAAAAAGAGTTTTGTTCGGTTGTTTGGACACTTTCTGGTTAGTGTAACATTCATTGTTAATGGGATGAATTACAGCTGTGTTTACTCTGATTGAACACATGTAGTTGACATGATATCTAAGAGGATCGGCAGTATCTTGTGGTGTGACATGCTACATTTTTTTCCACATTTTCTAGGCGTATTGTACAACCTTATTAATTGGGACACGAATACACTATAAAAAATGATATGATTTGTAAGTCATGGCAACTTACATTGACTCATCGACTTTCAACTTTTTATAAGTTATATGAAGTTCAACTTTTTAAGTCGGTTTAATGTTATTTAAGTTGAAATGACTTTTACAACCAAGTTGATTATACCTAAAAATTTAAGGCAGCAACTAAAGTTTTTAAATTGAAATAGGTGGAATTTTTTACAGTGAATATTGCTACTGTTAAAATTAATTTGTTGCACTGCAGAACAATTTAAAATAATTAACTATCAAAGGAAAATGTTGTTTCAAATGTTTTGACTAAAATAAATGGTGACCACAGGACTTGAAACACATTTTCCCTAATACATTTATATAAGAATTAAAATATTGATGAAAATAAATTAATACATACATACATACATAAGCGTGTGTAGATATCCACAGCTGTGAAATCTTGATGGAAACGGTCTTCATACATCCACTAAAATGAGTTGGTAATAACTGAAATAATATGCTATAACTAAAATAGCACAAGTTATTTCTGGAGCCCCAGCATCGTTTGTTTACAACTGCTACTTGGTTTAATATGTTTATGTAGTGCAGCGACAATCATAATGTCTCACTTAAGTATCCAATTAATTTCTCAGGACATTTTTAAGGTTTATTTCCTGCAGCAAATTGTAACATTCCTGCAAATACACAATCTGCTACATGTGAAAGTTTGTTAAATTGACAAGAAAGTGATCATTTCAGGTTTTGCTCATCCAAGTTCAACAGCATCCAGAAAAGAGTAATATTACCTGAATGCAGGCGCTATATCATGATGACGTGGAAGATATTGTCATTCTGTACAAAATCTGAAGTACCACTGCTTTCTTTATGACTATACAAAATGCTCTGTTTATTGATTTATCCCAAAATAACCTGGATAAAAGGAGGATAAAGCCAAAACCTTTTAATTCACCTTAACCTTGTTAATTGTAGTACTGTTCTTGTTGTTACTTAGAACTTTTGTTCACTAGTGACTAAGCTTTTATTTTTTCACTTAAATACTGTTGTTGATGTTGTTGTTATTATTATTACAAATTATATTTCAGCCTAACAATTTGTGTGAAAGTTTTTGAACAATAAAGATTTCATAATTTAGTGTCACATAATTTTGTTTTACTTTTTAAAATCCCACAATACTCTGGTATTCCCAATTTTAAATGCAATTATAAATTCCAGCATATGAAGTTTTATACCCCACTGTATGATAAAAATGAAGACTGTATGTCTTGATTTGATCCTGTGCTTTTTTCCTGTTTTTCGTTGTCCTCATCACTTTGTCAACTGTGTCTTTTTATGAATTTGCAAACACTGTTCATACAAAGATGTGCACACAAACACTTAAAATTGAATTGACCCTTTTCCAGACACGTTTTGGGAATTTAAAATATTGCCATGTGTAAACCCTACAGGTACTTTGAATGGAGAGCAGTGTTCTCTGTGAACATGGCCATGCCTGAGGTGAGGGTTTTTTTTCCGCTCTGAGATTATTCATCTGTTTGTTTTGAGCTGTTCATTTGTCATCAGTATGACATTCTTAGTGTTATGGAGGTTTATACTCAGAAAATGGAGAGAAAACAAAGACAAAACATCTCAATGTTGAAATGTTTCTCTTTAAATCTCTCATTTAAGCACTATAGTCATATACTGCTAAATCACTGTGAAAAGCATACCGTGATTCTGCCGCTGTTTTACCTGAAAGTGTTACAAACGGTTGGAAGTCACGCCTGCGTGATTTTTGGAGCTGAATGTGGCTGTGTGTTTGTCCGAGACAGTGATGTCACTCTCCCTCATTTAAAGTGAAATGTGGCAGTTTTATTTCATGCATCAAGGAGGAATCTGAATGTGTTTTCTGTGCTTGGCTATAAATAGCAGATAACGGCTCTTTCCAGTTCCAGAAATAGGTTCTGTGGAATTGGATTCCAAGCCGAGCAACACTTTCCTTTTAAACAAGCAAATATGCAGGACATACATTACCATGTTGAATTAAGAGTGCCACTTTTGAACAGACTTGGAGCCCTGCCACGTCTACAAGATGAATTCATCACTTCACAGTACAACACGAGGCTCTGGATCAGACATTTGACGTAACACAGCTTTTTCTAAATAACAGAAATGACGAATTTAATTGAGTTAAAATTTCAGGACTGAACTTAGAATAAAAATTAGTTGAGATTAATCGTATGATTATATTATAATTATTAGCAGTTTCTTTTGAGAAAGGCAAAGCAAATAGTATTTGTCTTAGTTCTGTCAATTTGTTGTATGAGCTGTGGGAGAAATTTCATACTAGTTTCAATGACAATTAATTTCCAGCACACAGAGACTGGTTAAAGATACTTTCAGTCATTTATAGATAAACTTTATTTTATTATAAACTTTATTATAGATAAAAAATGAAATGTCTGTGATTTATTAGTCAAAACTGTCAACAGATCAAAAAAAGTCTTGTTAAAAGGAAAAGTTTGAGGTATTTTGTCATTTATTTTGCACAAACTGTATATTTCTGTACAAATTTTTTACTCAAATTTACTTTTAAAAATGTACTTAGATGAAAACTGATACACTCTAAAAAAAAATGCTGGGTTAAATACAACCCACTGCTGGGTAAAATAGGGACAAACCCCAGCAATTGGGTTGTTTTGACCCAGCGGTTGGGTTAAATGTTTAACCCAACCTTCTGGGTAGTAACCCAACCGCTGGGTCAAAACAACCCAATTGCTGGGTTTGTCCCTATTTTACCCAGCAGTGGGTTGTATTTAACCCAGCATTTTTAGAGTGTAGTATTCAGCATGCATGATATTATGTAATAGTCCTGAACCTATTTATTTGTAAAACTGCATAGATTGAATTATTAACAGATTTACAAAGAAAAAAAACCCTCATCTTTAAAACAAAAAATTACAGTCCTTGTTTGGAATTTTCTGCCTCATAAAACCATTTTCCTGCTGTTTGTTTCTTTTAAATTAGATCATATGATGCACAAGGACAAACAAATGATTTGTTTGGTTTAATTAGTCTGAAAGCATTTTTTTTCTTTCAAGTGCTGGCTAATTTTTGCAATCCTTTAAGTGCTAGACTAATTTAGGGTTTATTTCAATTTAATTTACTTCATTAGAAACGGTTTAATTTATCGCACATCATATGCAAACCAAGTAGGTATTTCAGATGCTTTCCTCACCTGGGACTGTTCAAGGGCATTAGAGATCTGCTTGAGCTTACTGTATATTCACACACACACACACACACACACGGGCGATATAGCAGAGCTGTGTGTGGTAGCGGCTATGCGGCTTTGATCTGTGCATTTCCCTTGTCCTTTGTCAAAAGCAGCCTGAGAGGCAGAGATGTGTGTGTGCTGAAGTACGAGGCTCCATTGAAATGTTAAGAGTGCGCAACTTTCTTCCTCTTTTCTTCCTTCCCTACCGGCCTTTCTCGTATTAGAATAGTCTTTATTATGTGGGCAGAAAGTGAGGGGAAAAAACGGGAGGGTGCGTGAAGGGGGCTCTCCTGTTTATTAATATAGGAGGCAGGTTCCCACACACGGAACAATGCGTTAGCCAAGCGAGGCGGCATTGTCGGAGCGGCAGAAACTACACCATGCTGGAAGTCAACCGAAGACATGCACGACGTGATCGTCTCATGTGTTTTACAAAACGCGGTGCGCGGAGCATGTGTGCTTCTCTGTGAAAAGCACACCGTCTACAGTTAATTCATGTTGTTCGTGAATGAAGCCGAACACGAGTCCTAATGCGGCAGACATGCTGATGGAAAGACTAACGCAGAGTCAGAGGAAATTGCAGAAGGTATCGGCCAAGTTCAAATGCACTTTCACCCCCCGTCCCTCCTCTTCCCTTCCTGCCATTCTTCTCGCGGCACAAACGGCCGTCAGCTAGGTACGCGTTCATTCATTGTGTGCGGCAGGGGGTCCCTCACTTCAAACCGGCCCGTTTAAAAGAGGGCTGCGAAGTCCCACGGAGTCCCCTGAGCCGTGAGCGGAGCAGACAGGCGTGATTGGACCGGCAGACATCAAAGTGGCTGGAGCCCTGCCCCTCCATCCTGCCCACACCGTGCCCCTGCCGCGCCCGCCCGGAACAGCCTTCATTAGGACACTGTTACATGGGTCACTGACATAGATAGAAGAGTGCCCGTGATAGAAAAAAAGCAACATTTGTGTTCATGCTGGTTTAATATGATTTTTGTAAATGTTTTTTTACACCATTTTTAAAGATGTTTCAATTTAATGACTCCAAAATTGTGGTAGCTATAAATAACCATCAAGTAGGCCTAATTGATTGGTTTTAAAAGTTTTTAAATATGCTTAAAAACTTAAAAAAGTTAATTCAAGTATCAAGTTTCTGAAGAGTTGTACCACATAACATTTTACAACTTTCACCAAACTTGCCTTGTCATAAAAAGGTGAAATTAACTTGATTCTAAAAAAAGATATACAGCTTGAATTCATGTGTGGAAGTTTTTGAAGTTTTTCAAGGTAAAAGTATTTTATATTGAACAGTTTAAACGTTTTTATTAAACTTTTTTTCCCCCCATAAATGGAACAGTTAAAGTTAGGCTACAACATTTACCTCATGGCTTTTGTGTGTTGACATTAGCATCTGTTTCAAACATTAAAGGAAAGAAAGTACAAGTAAAAAAGTAATTAAAATATAAGGTGCAATTATTAAAGGAGTTTATTATTTTGTTTCATTATCTGCATGATTCATACATCAAAGTTATTTTCTGTAAAGTTAATTTTCTTTTAATAGATTGTACATTGACACAGCTACAATAGGCTACATTACCTATTGTGTAGGTTTTTACTTTGAAACAATGTTCACTCATAAATATAATGAATAAATCAGAATACATTATATTCTTTTATATTGTCTACATAATTCATACATTAAAGATATTTTAGTAACACTTTACAATAAGGTCCATTAGTTAACGCTAATTAATGCATTAACATTGAGCAATAGCCTACATTTGTTACAGTATTTATTCATCTTTGTTCATGTTAATTAACAAAAGTACAACTATTTCATGTTAGCTCAGGTCTGTTTATTAATTTTAACAGATACAACTTTTAATTTAAATAATGTATTATAATATTTATACTATAAATATATCATATATCATTATACATATATTATTCATTGTCACTGATTACTGTGAACTGAATGAAATTGCACAAATCTAACAGACAGTTTTGAGATTTGAGAAATGCAGCTGACTTTGGACACATTTAATTAAAAGAAAATAATGATAGCAATTTAATAAGGTTCTGTTTGTTAACATTAGTTAACATGAACTAACAATGAAAAAATACCTGTAAAGCATTTATTAATGTTATATTAATTTCAATATTATTTATCCATAAATATCATTAATTTTGGGGAAAGTTACATCACATTGGATTTTTTTAACAAAAAAGTCAAATTATCTGATATTTTAAGAGACTTACTGACCTTGACATACAATCATGAGGGTCTGCAGGGGTCCTCTCTATGATATAATTTCCTGTTTTTTTATGTTGATCACACTACATACTTCATAATAAGTGTTCATTTGCATTTTTATTTTTTAATAGACTGTCAATTCATTGACACACAAACATTATTTGCTTGTAAATTTCACATATAATTACAAAGAAAGGGCAAGTAACACACTGAATTAACATCAATTAACATTCTGAAGAAGAAAGACTGAAACAATATTTTCTTGTAAAAACATACTCCAATAATCTTCATTTACAAATCTGAAAAAACATCTTTTGCAGTGAATCTGTAGCTAAACGTTGAAAATGCATGGCTAATGGAAATGTAAAACTTAATTCCATGGAGCTTCTAACAACTTCAGATGTCAAATATCAATGTTTCAACAGGTCCTTGTCTGCTATAAGGCCTCTTTGGACTGGTCAAGAGAGATGTGGAAAGTCCCAGGGTTCACTGGGGGATGCCATCAGGTGAATAGGCTTTGAAACATCCCCGACCGTGGATGAGAGCGTAGTGGGTGGTGCTCCCCCGAGAGGGACGGGAGCGGAGAGCCCCTGCTCTCATTCAGTCCTCTCCGGGTTTGCACACAGCTTCTCAAGTGGCCCATGAAAGCCCATTACCTCCTTGTGGGAGGGCTTAATTGAAGCTGAAATGCAGAGAAACAATGGTGCACAGAAACCTGAGTGAACGTAAGTATGAGCGCAGCACTTCCCCATGGCATTAATGGTGGCATAAATGACAATAAACTGCTTTGTAACGCAGCGATATGGCCCTATATATCTGTCGTGAGCCGGGCCTGCCTCATTAGGGAGGCCGTACACAAAGAAGGCAATCAGTCAGGAGGTACACGGGTGACTGCTCGCATCATTAGCCATCCCACCGATGCCATGCGATACGTTCTAGCGCCTCAGCCATACCATAAAAGAGACGGGACCAACTACCGAAGAAGAGCTCAGACAAAAACACTTTGCAGAAGCTGTGAGGCGAAACATTATTAGTTTATTCACTGCGCAGGTGCCGAGATTACACCGCATAGAGGGAGAAGTGATAAAAGGAAACCATGCATCCATGGATGAAGCTTAAAGTGCTCATTCTTTTCCTTTGAAAGCAATTCTGCTTCAAGCTGAGGTGTGTAATTTTTTCGATGGTAAAATACAATCTCAGCCTAATATGCAGTGGCACTCACAAGGTTGATTTCTTTGAAAAGTATGAACGTTGTTGGTCTCTGCACTTTTAATACCTTACTTTGTTACCAACCAAAAAGCCAATCACCTGAATCTGGGGTGGGACTACCAGTTTGGACAACCAATGAGAGTTGTTGGGGGAAACCTGTTTGCAAATAATAATTTTTATAAATTCAATGCGTTCCTTTCTTCTGTGAAATACTACAAGAACACTGCAAGAAAAAAAAGGTCACACTATATTTTAAAGGGGTCATCGGATGCCCATTTTGTGCCCACAAGTTGATATGATTCTTTAGGGTCTTAATGAAAAGTCTATAACATACTTTGGTTAAAATTTCTCAATGGTAGTGTAAAAAACACCCTTTTTACCCTGTCAAAATCAGCTCTGTTTTCAGCATGCTGTTCTAGTCCATGTTGCTTTAAATGCTAATGAGCTCTGCTGACCACGCCCCTCTCTTCCGTGGGGTGACGAGCAGACATTTAGCCACGAAACTGGCCAAGTAGCACGTTATTAGGAACAGCGATTGCAAAGATTCATAAAAAAACCCTTATACTCACTT
>NW_015647437.1:210403-211357 GCF_001515625.1 Sinocyclocheilus rhinocerous
CTGATCCTGGGAGAGTAGACTACAATGCCGGCTGTTCTGACAAATAATGCTGACTCACAGCCTGTAAACGTTTTTTTATATTTAAAGAATTTGCCACTGACGATTCAAACGCGAGTTTTGAGTAGTGTAGAGTAGCACTTGTTGTTTGTCATTTCTCCGATCACAAATGCAGACATTGTTTTATGTTTACGCGGTGAGATGCAACGTAACGCGTAAAAATACATTATAAATACATTATAAACAAGTCATTATAATCCGTAATTATGTCCCCACTGGATGCAACAAATGCCTCGTTTATAATGGGTTTTAATGTTTTTGTCTCGTCACTCCGGCCGGGACAAGGCATCACAATATGGTAAAGGGGAGCAGACTGTAAACCTCAGCTGTGAAACTTGCTAATTAGCACATTATTAGGAAAGGCGATTTGCAAAGATTCATAAAAAACCCTTATACTCACTTCTTCTGTAGATGAAGCTGGATAATGAATGATTCGCTCGAACTTAAACGCATTTAGGCAGATCGGGGATCGGTGCATTCCTTTCAAAAACGAAAGTGACGTTAATCCTCTGCGTCTTCAGCGGCTCAGATGTCGGGAGTAAATGACGACTGCTAAGTTCATTATTACATCCAGCAACAAAACACCTCAATCGCTTAATTGGAGACATTCTTGTCTTCCCCTGCACTGGAGTTGACATAATGGCGGACAGCTCTCAGCTTACTCAGGGCGGGTTTAAGGTAAGACAGACTTGTCAATCAACTATCGTGGGAGGGGCCTGTGCAGAACTACGTCATTCTGACAGGAATCTCAGAACAGCCTGATTTGAGAAAGAGGATTTTAAAACAGGGATTTAAAAAAAAACACTGGGTGGATTTTTATCATTATAGGGTGGATGTGTACACACACTTCCAACACACATTTATGTTCAAACAACTTGTAAAGTGAATTTTGCATCC
>NW_015647437.1:211419-219535 GCF_001515625.1 Sinocyclocheilus rhinocerous
GCAGTTTGGTTGTATCCTTTGGCTTGTTTCTTGAGATCACATGTGTCTTTGATTAAATAAAGGACGCCTAGATCACCGCCTGGACTTTCTCCCACTGAGTCAGTGAAGCTTCACCTAGGGCCGCATTAGTGTGCATGAGTGTACTCAGTACTGGCAGCGTCTTCAGCGTTGTCATGAATTTGGGGAGGTGCTGGTTTAAAAAAAATGGTTTTCAGTGGCACAACAAGGCGAGTAGTTTTTCAGCTTGAGGAGGGTCAAACTTAACTTATATAAGAGAGAGAACAAGAGTGTCCAGCCAGCTGAATTTACAGTTATTGTCACTGCCGAGGTGGAAGCCTTTTGACATGCTGCCATTGGCCTCCAGTAAGTCTGTGCGGAAAAGTTTTGTCACTTGCAGTGTTCCTGTTTTTAAATACGCATTCATGCATACAAAATTCTTCAAAAATCAAAAGAAATATGTGCCAAGATATGTACTGTATGTTTGGTCACACTTTATTTTAAGGTCCAATTCTCACTATTAACAAACCATTAACTATGACTTTTGCCTCAATAAACTTCTAATTTGCTGCTTATTAATAGTTAGTAAGGTAGTTGTTAAATTTAGGTATTGGGTAGGATTAGGGATGTAGAATATGGTCATGCAGAATATGTGCTTTATAAATACGAATAAACAGCCAATATGTTAATAATAGGCATGCTAATAACCAAATTAATAGTGAGAATTGGTCCCTATACTAAAAATTTTTAAGATTATTAGAGTAAGTTTTATAAGAAAATACTATTTCTGTCTTTCGACTTCAAAATTTCATGTTTAATTCAATGTTACTTGCATTTCTTTATAATTATCTGTGAAATGTTCTTCCAGTTTTGAAGTGAAATTTTTTTTTACAGTGAAGATATTTTGGAAAATGTCTGTGTTTTTTGTCAGTGAATAGAATAGAAGTGTGGTCCAATGTTGTTTTTGACTGCACTGACTTCCTCGTATACACAAAAACTTCTTTTGAAATATCTTTTTCTATAGAAGAAATAAAGTCATGCAGGTTTGGAACGACACGAGTTTGAGTAAATGACAGAATTTAGGTTTTTGGGTGAACTGTCCCTGTAAGCCAAAAGACAATGAATAAATAATAAATTAATAAAATAAATTTTAATTGGCTCTAAATTAACAACAACAACATTCAAGTCAAGCTGAAGGAAGTTTATAATGTACCACAGAAATTAGCAAAATAAAGGGACAATAATTTTTCACGGGAGTCATATATTAGATGCAGACATAACTGCAATGTTTTTTGCCTAAAGGGAAGTGTGTTATGTCACTGCATTACCCAGCTCCCCCTGCATCACAGACTGTTGCCTTGTAGATACAAACTGCTTTTCACTCATGGCATACGGCCATTTTTATTGCAATTTCATGATTGTTATAGAAAAGAGCACTATTTTTTGCAGTAGAGTAGGCTCGTACTGAGATTAGCGCAGTGAGTGCTGATTACTGGTTGTCATAGTAACGACACTAATTTGTGGGGATTCAGTGCATTGAGTTCCACAAATCTTCACGCATAGAGCGGGATAATACACAGAGCGTCACACCACGCGAAAGTGAAACCTGAGCGGTGAACTAATTTTCGGCAGCCGGAATTTCAGCGCATCTCTAATTATTGGCGACATCACAAATGGATATTATATAATAGCTGCTTTTATGAACATTTTAGCAATTTAAAAATATTTTAAAAAATGATTTTTTACACCGCAACCCGGTTGGGAAACACTGCTCTAACCCAATAATGTTGGGGGATCCAGTGGGGGCGGCAGTCATATTTCAGGGTGACCATGCCACTCTTTATCACAACCCTGCTAAAAGTGCCAGTATGTGCGCTCATTGGCGCCCCTTCAGCTGGTGGCGCCCTAGGCGACCGCCTAGCTCGCCTATGCCTAGAAACGGCCCTGCATGTTAACATTCAGTAACTTTCTCCATATGCGTCTTGTTTCATATTATCAAAGCCCCCCCATGCTATTACCCATCCCCCTTCACCTAATTCCCTCCACACATCGACCCCCCGTTTTATTCTTTTTCCTTCGAAAACTTCCACACCAGAACTCTGCTGCTTCCCCAGTATTTTATCAGTTCATCTTTGCTATTCTCCCCAAACATTCTTATGGACCAGTTCTATATGTTCTCCTGACATTCTTCACATTCATCTTTGCTTGTTGCCATGGTATAATAAATCTGTTGAAAGCCCCCCTCAGAGTCAAATACTACAACAATAAAAGTACCATTGAAAAATGGCCAAGGAAATAATACAAATATTGTTTTCTAATGTATGTTATGGATTACTTGGATTATTTGGATCCTCTATTACCCTTTTTAAGTTTTTAACTTTAATTTTTAAAGGGATAGTTCACCCAAAAATGAAAATTCTGTCATTAATTTCTCACCTTCATGTTGTTCCAAACTCGTAAGAACTTCGTTCATCTTTGGAACACAAATTAAGATATTTTTGATGAAATCCGAGAGCTTTCTGCAACGCAACTACCACGTTCAAGGCCCAGAAAGGTAGTAAGGTCATCGTTAAAATAGTCCATGTGACATCAGTAGTTCAACCGTAATTTTATGAAGCTACGAGAATACTTTTTGTACGCAAAGAAAACAAAACTAACGACTTTATTCTACAATTTCTTCTCTTCTGTTTCAGAATTCGACACGCATTCACAAGAGTATCACAACACATGTGTGTGCATTGCTCTGCTTGTAAACAAGGCACAGCGCATCTGGGTTTTACGCCAGAATGCCGGCTCCTGCGTCATCAGCATCACACGCATGTGTCGTGTTACTCTCACGAGCACGTGTCGAATTCTGACACAGAAGAGAAGAAATTGTTGAATAAAGTCTTTTTTTGCTCACAAAAAGTATTCTCATGGCTTCATAACATTATGGTTGAACCACTGATTTCACATGGACTATTTTAACAATGTCTTGACTACCTTTCTGGGCCTTGAACGTGGTAGTTGCATTGCTGTCTATGCAGGGTCAGAAAGCTCTCGGATTTCATCAAAAATATCTTAATTTGAGTTTCCGAAGATGAATAAAGGTCTTATGGGTTTGGAACGACATGAAGGTGAGTAATTAATGACAATTTTTATTTTTGGGTGATCTAGTGTTTCTAGATTAATGTGTTCAATTTAAACGTCACTGTGTCTACCCTATTTTTTTATAATTCCTAGTTTTGCTTTAAAAAAAAGTGTTAAAAATGAACAGCACAAAAAAAAAAATTTTTTACTATCGGATGTTTCAACTTTCCCGAAAATTTGCTTTCTAGGCCAATGATAAAGTATGCTCAGTGACGTAGAAATAAAACAATTTATAAAGTTCAAGATGCAGATTGTTGTGATAAATGTGGTACTAACAGAAAATGAATAAAAAAGCAGGTCTTTTTGTTTTGTTTTTTTTAATGTACAAGTTTATGTTATATCCACATACAATGGCATACAATACTATAGTACAATAGGAGCGTTTTAGCTCAATTCAGACTCTTTTTATAGTGTATATTCAGGGTATTTTCACTGTTTTTGATGTTGTTTTAGAATATGTAGTTTGATATTATCTGACTGCTTTGATATTAAATATTTTTGCCATATGGGAATATTTTATACTCATGCTATGTGAACAAAACCAGATGTCAGTTGGCTTCCACTGAAAATATAAACTTATGTAAGCTTAGCCAAGTTTACATAAGGTTATCTATAAGAACATGTCAACAGGAGTGTTGTTTGGACATTTTGTACTTGGAATCGAAGCTGCAGACCAGCAAGGAATCCTTAAGTTAACCATTTAGGCTTATAGCGCAATCTAACCAAGCATGATTTCTTTGTTAGTCAACAGCACAGCAATCGCGCACTTGTTCTGCTCAATAAATGCAAGAGGAACACCTGTACCATGAAAAAAGGAGTTTCTCGCCAGAGAGAGCCTCATCTTGGATGTGTGATTTTACTGTGTGCAGTGAGGCAGTAAAATCTGAAGGCAATTACCATGGAGAGCGCACACTCCTGAACTAGCCAGCCTATACAAGCACACTGTGTCCCCTAATGAGGTGTGACCAGACTCATGAGTTGCCATGGAAACTCCCACCAAGCCACTGCAACGCCATCAAATCTTCTATATGATAACTCCCGCCCCCTTCCACTGTCTGTAATGGTTAAACGCCTGGAGGAGAAGTTACGGGTTGATAGTTCAGCTGTGAAACCAGATGATGGAATACAATGCCTAAAATTTGACTTCAATTTCAATAACGAGACATTTTAGAAGAGTGATATTTAAATGCAATTAATTTATAAACACAAATACAAACAAAACATTAATCTAATAGAACAATAATTCAAGAAAACTGTTAACAGTTCATTTGGTTTGGCATGAGGCAGAGGGTTTCAGATTCTTGGCAGTTTGGAAGATATTTACTGCTAGTATCTCTTGATATTGCCAGGATAAACCGAGATAAATAAATAGCTCTGTTTCTTGGGCAAGAATATCAGTAATAAAACTCTGATCTTCACGGCTTTATGTTGATAAAATAAATCATTTTGTAATTTGGCGTGCTTTAAAACTTTCTGGCGTAAGTTTTCTCTGTCCTGACCTCCTCCATCACCCTTTTTAAGTGTAATTTTGAAGTGTTTCTAGATTAATAACGTGTTAAATTGAAAAGTCACATTACCCTAATTTTTTATAAATCCTAGTTTTAAGTAGAGCTGACAACTGAATGCATTAAACTCCTAAAATAATGTGTTAAAAATGATTAGCATGAAAAAAAAAGTATTTTCTTATCAGATATTTCATTTAGGCCAGTGATAAATTATGCTCAATGACAAATGAAACAATTAACAAAACACAAGAAAAAAAGGCACAAAAGCTGTCAGTGGCGTAGTACACCTTTGTACCTTATTTACCCCCAAAATGGTGCATAATAGTACTTTGAATGTACATATTTGTACCTAAAGTGTACATATTAGTACCTTTTAAAAAGATGCCAACCCAGTGACAGCTTTTCTAACTTTATTTCTGAGTGTATATTGACTTCTAAAGGTACTTTTTGTAGGATTTTCTACTGTTTGTAAGTCTCAAATTATCTTAATTTGAGGGTTTTTATCAGCAAATATGTGATTAATTGTGATTAATTTGATTGTTTATCATGTAAATACTCAGATAAAATCAACTGAAATTTGTTAGTATTTAAAAACCAATGGAGTACCTTTTCTACGTAAAATACAAAAATAAACTTGTGATTATGTTTTGACAAACAAGTCATTTCCTGAACTGCATGTGACAGTTTTTCAACTCCTGAATGAGGCAGAGCTCAGAAAGGGAAACTATGTGGGAGGTATGTCATTCAGATTCATTCACTGGTCATTCAGTTCACTGCAAAGAAGATGCCCATCAGACCTTTGAGAGCAAAACAAAATGGCAGAATGGCGGGTGACAGGCTGCACAGGTTGTAGGTCCTGAGCGGCTCGTTCTTCATGCCCAGCGCTGTCCGGTCGTTTTGTCCACTAGTGGCACATTCCTTCCTCTTGGCCAGTCTTGTGTTTATTTCCAAGGAGCAGTCTTTTTCCCAGGTCCCTCTTGGCCTCCGAGCGAAGGCTTTTGGCAGAGATCCACGTTGCACAAAAGGCCCGGGCATTCCAGCTGTCTGTCTCTAATCCCCAGTGTCAGCTCGTGTTAATGTTGCAGCGTGAAATCTGAAGGCGCAAAGCGGCGTGGAATATTAAAAAACCATCGTCAGAATTCCTCTGGAAAGGCAACTAGTCTGCTGGTGGCATTAGCGAGGGCTGGTGCGTTGCCATCTTGGAGATGAAGGGCTCTGAGGCCTTCGCCTGCATTGGAAGTGCTTGCCGCAGTGGTTTGAGGTGGCGAAGGAGAGGAAATTGATGAATGCTGTCTTCAGAGACTTGCTCCGGTGCAAGAAGAAAAGGGAAGAAAGTGACTGACGCAGGACTAAAGCAGCATTTCCGTTTTTCTCTCTCTGCCTCCTCAGCCTGGAAAAACAGACAATAGGCGAATGACACGGCTCTGTGGATGGCTGATTATCTCACATTACTTCACATCACACTCCCCCCTCCTGCTCTCTGAATCGCCACTAATGTCCAAAGAGCGAATCAACCTGTGCGCTCCTTAAAGGGTTAGTTCACCCAAAAATGAAAATTACACCATGTTTTACTCACCCTCAAAGCATCCTAGGTGTATATGACTGTCTTCTTTCAGACGAATACAATCGGAGTTATATTTAAAATTTTCCTTGCTCTTCCAAGCGTTAGAATGGGGGTAGGCGGGTGTTTTTGTTCAACAGTCCAAAAGTAGTCAAATAAAGCACATCAATCCATATTAAAACATGCATCACACGGCTCCGGGGGTGAATAAAGGCCTCCTATAGCGAATCGATGCGTTTTTGTAAAAAAAAAAAACCCATATGTAAACCGATATAAACAGTTTTGTGTAACTTCAGCTGACTGTCGTACGCGCGTTCACAAGAGACTGCCTTTCCAGCGGATGGCGTAGAACGTAGGCGTGGCACATGCGCGTGTGAGTCTCGCGAAAACCAACGTTTGTTTACAGGAGCAAAGGAAGCAAAGTTTTGTAGCTGTCGGGCAAGATGGCGGATATCAGCGGCTGCACATAATATCCACGTTCTGATTGGTCAGATCGCCTGTCAATCAAGCTCCTGCGAACGGTCAATTGCACATTAAAGGGGTCATATGATGCGATTTCATTTTTTCCTTTCTCTTTAGAGTGTTACAAGCTCTTGGTGCATAAAGAAGATCTGTAAAGTTGCAAAGACTAAAGTCTCAAATCCAAAGAGATATTCTTTATAAAAGTTAAGAGTTAGCCACACCTACCTAAAACGGCTCGTTCGAACACGCTAGCTTTTGATTGGCTGCATGTCACACAGCATTTGCACCTTAAGTGTGGACAGATTAATTGGGTTAAACATAAAAATTAGGTGTTCATTTCATCTCTTATTTTAATAAAACAAAAATATATGAAAATGCAAATATAATACAAATTTTATTTCATTATAATTAATAATAATCACAAAATTGTAAAATTATAACATATTTGTAGTTATTTCTCCAAAATAAGCTACTGGGAAACCACGTTCCTCCTCTCTCACAGCAGATTGATCACTGGAGTGCCGCTGACTTGATATTTTGTCTTTGTTGGATGTGGTTTGATAGTGGAGCTGTGTGGAGGCTGATAAAAGCGGGTGGTCAGTTAGAGGCAGGTGGAGGGGAGCGTGGGGCGGTAATGACATGCAGGAACGGGGCAGAGAGAGAGAGCGATCTCGCTTGAGAGGTGGGAGAGATGCCGCTCGCGACGGGGGCCGGTCTGCTGCTGACTGCTTTCTGATGACTTGTCAGTTTGGGAAGGACAGGCTGTTTGTCTGTGCAGCTGGGTGTGTCTCATTATCACATCAGTGTCATCTTTCTCTGTTTTCATGCAGCAGGCAGATCACACCCCTGTGAGAGGATCAAACCTGACACACACTAGTGTGTGTGAGTGGAGGCGTGTGTTGATACATGTGCATTTTCACTTTATTCATTTCCTGTTTAAATTTGTTCCTTCCCTGTTAATTTCCTTTTATGTATATTCCCTGTAATTTCAGGGGACAGTGGGGTAAGTTTTGTCAGTGGGTAATTTAGTGAACTTTGTCATGTGACTGTTAATAAAGGTCTGTGATCACACATGAGTAAAAAAAGAAATCCAGTTTCTTTACAAAGTTGTGCAGGTAAATAAATAAATATAAAGTTTGGAACAATTAAGATTATTTAAAGGAACACTCCACTATTTTTGAAAATAGGCTTATTTTCCAACTCCCCTAGAGTTAAACAGTTGAGTTTTACCGTTTTCGAATCCATTCAGCCGATCTCCGGGTCTGACGGTAGTACTTTTAGCTGTAGCTTAGCATAGATCATTGAATCTGATTAGACCGTTAGCATCTCGCTCAAAAAAGACCAAAGAGTTTCTATATTTTTCCTATTTAAAACTGCAGCAGGCGCAATGATATTACGCAGCGCCTGAAAATAGTCCCCAGCACACTCCCTGTGCAAGCAGGTGGTCACGTTGGTTATGTTG
>NW_015647437.1:219796-225934 GCF_001515625.1 Sinocyclocheilus rhinocerous
GCTGTAGCTTAGCATAGATCATTGAATCTGATTAGACCGTTAGCATCTCGCTCAAAAATGACCAAAGAGTTTCTATATTTTTCCTTCTGTAGTTACATCGTGTACTAAGACCGACGGAAAATGAAAAGTTGCGCAATGATATTACGCAGCGCCTGAAAATAGGCTTATTGGAAGTTACCTAGCTGGGACTATTTTCAGGCGCTGCGTAATATCATTGCGCCTGCTGCACCCATGGTCTAATCAGAATCAATGATCTATGCTAAGCTACAGTTAAAAGTGCTACCGCCAGACCCGGAGATCGGCTGAATGGATTCGAAAACGGTAAAACTCAACTGTTTAACTCTAGGGGAGTTGGAAAATTAGCCTATTTTCAAAAATAGTGGAGTGTTCCTTTAAAACATTTTTGAATAAAAGTCTCTTACGCTCAATTCGGCTGCATTTATTTGATTAAAAAATGCTTTGGGGTAAGATGTGCCAGTGGCTCAACTAAAGATTAGGCTAAAGATGTAGCTTTTTACTTGCTAATTTAGGAAAATACAAAATATGTTCTGCAAAAAAATTACTTACAGTAGGAATGCACGTTTACCTGATGTGAACCAATGACATTGAGAAGCCAAAATCTAGAAAATCTAGCAATACCTGGCCCACATTCATTTATGTTTTATTTTTTATGTAAAATATTACAAATTTCCCTTGACATGATCAAGTGTTGTCACTAGACTTGGTAATTTCTATTTCTAATGTTTTATATGTGTATTCTTCTAATTTCAGTTGACAGCAGACATCCTGAAATTTATGTAGATGTATTCGTTTCTTGTATTGCCTCTTTACTTTATCTAATTTCTCCTTGCCTATGTAGACAACTACATAAGTACTGTAAAATGTGGCACAGTTTAGTGTATTTTGTCTTTATTAGCTTTGGACCGGATCTAGTCCACATATGTACATTCAAACTGTAAACATTGTGAGATGAGATCTGTTAGACAGAAAGTTTGCTTTTCCATTCAAAGAGGTTTCCGAAATGTGAATTTGGCCAACTTTGAGTCTTTGAGGTGCGTTCACAGCAGGTAAACGTACACGGACAGATGTCTGTTGGAGCGAGACTTCCCAGCAGTCTCGGGCAGGCGGGGCAGGGGGCGTCGCTCATCGGTCTGCTCCGCGAGCGAGATGGCGCACGGCTTTATCATGTTTCCCTCCGGCTCCAGGTCTTTGTGTGGGATGTTAAGAGCCTGAGTCTAGAATGCCAAACTGTGTTCTTAACAGTCAGCTATCTGTCTCTCTCATCTGTGGCCTAGATGCGAGCACCATTGCTACCTGTTCAAAAACAAGAAGAAAAGAGGGGGGAAGAGAGAGGAAGGGCGCAAGGACAAAGCTGGGAGCGGAGCAGCAGAACACAGTGTCTGTTGTATATGGGTGCAGGCTTGGCACAAACATTGGCTTTTCTGTAAAATTATCCCACTCCTCCCAGGCCTCTGACTGGGCTCTCAATACTGCCTTTGTCCTTTCACATCACCAGTGACATTGAGAAGCCAAATCTAGCAACACCTGGCCCCTCGCAACCTCTCTAGCGCACGCGGTACGACGCGCAGCCCTGGTTTGCACCGAAAAATACGTATGGAGTTTATTTCGTAAACCAGCTGCGATATGGGAATGGGATCAAGCTATTAAAAGTGAAGTTTTTCCCTGAAACAGTCACTAATCTCGTTTTCCTTAAGCTGTCTCATCTTTAAGGCAGGATATGCTGCATAATTGATGAGCGACTCTTTTTAAATCTATTAAAAGATATGATTCCAGTATTGCTAGGGAGTCCCTGTCCAAATCAAATATTCGTTGCCGTCATAAGGTTGGCCGCTGATACACTTTGCAGTTGGGCTGAAAGTATACTTGCATATTGAATGTCTTGTGTCCTTCATGGTATGTTATGAATTAAATTTTCCCCCTGAAAAGTCGCAGAAGACCAAGGACGAACTAAATTCTATTACATTTTATCAGAGTGCCGCTTTTCACAACAGATATTGTAAAACAGTTTTTACGGAGTGCCAAGAATGGGTACAACACCAAGGCCAAGAACGTTGTATAGTCCAAGGTTGCTTGGAAGAAAGAAAATGTAACAATAATAAACATATAAATCTCTTTCTTGTACAGGGATGAATGGCAAAAGGGGATACAAATACCTTTACATCAGTTAAAAGGGCTATTTTTCCAAAAATAACTGAGGAAATTCAATGGAATGTAGTGTAATGCCAGATGTTCAGCATTCCTGAAACTGTTGCATCAGTCTCTGCATGTAACATATTTAGGGAATGCCTGCTATATAATGCATGAAAAATTGGAACACTGTCTGAATATATCCCTATTAACAAGTTAATTTGGTCTAATAAATCGGAAAGGCTGCAGTGCGAATGTAAAGAATTTCCGATTGGAAATCTTTTATGAAAATGTTAATATGAAACAAAATGATTAATAAAGCATTGAAACATAATTCCTTTAAAAGAGATTTTTTTCTTTCCCTCCTTTTTGTTCTTTTTTCCTCATCAGGTTAGAACGGCTGCAGGAGGAAAGGGGAGCGTTAACCGCCGTTTTTGCTGTGCAATCCGATCTGTTGAACACGGAGGGGAGGAAAGATAAAAGGAAACAGAAGCGCTGTTGGAGTCTGTCTACAGGAAGAGCCTGATTAGAGGTGAGCCTGCAGCAGGCACATTGGCTGAGGAACCAGCCAATCACAAGGGCAGCCAGGGAGGGCAAAGCCGCTCTGCCGTCCGTTTCTCTGTGTGTCACTTCACTCTTGTTGAACACGATGTATCCGGTATCAATCTGGTATACTTAATTACAATATGAATTTACCTCATGTAATTCATGTCATATGTAACATGTTCTTTATTTTAGGTCACGTTCTCTCAGCGCATGTATTATTAATGGATTTAATGGCTCACTGGTGTTTCTTGTAATATGCATGCTCATGAACATTAATAAAGCAAACGTGTTTGGGGATGTACTTTATTGAACTGTGAAGGAATTAATGACACAAGGGTCTCTATATATCATGTAGTTTTGACAGGGTTTGCAGACATTATAATAAGGCAGTTATGAGTGTTTCTTCAACTACAGGCACACATCCCAGGTGCTGATTTTTAATAACAGAATTTTCTTTCTTTTTTTTTTTTTTTGCTATGTAAAGGTCACATTAAAACAGTTTTTGAAAAAAATTTTTTACCATGCCGTCATTGCTTTTTTATGTATAGATTTTTATTGTTTTAACCTAGTTCAAGACCAGACTTTTAATTTTAAAATATGAAAATACATAATACAATTATTATTAATGGTACAAACTGTAATAAAACCATTGCAACATTGTAATAGGAAAATGTATATAACTTTATTTTTTCCATGGTTATTCTGATTTATAACAAAAATAATAATTATGCAAACAACCTCTTTTATTTGTGAGAATTTTTATTACATTTTATTACATTTACAAGTTATCACTTAAACAACATGTCACCTAGAAAATGCTTTTCTAGTCTGGGAGGATATTTTTGTCAATCCTTTCTTAGAGTTACATAATCCCTCTTTCATTTATTGTGCATAATGTTGTCCAATGGCCCACTCTGCGATGAGGCCATCGAAAAGCGTTCCCTTCCAGATTTGCCATGTCAAAATGGGAGCTTTGCTTAGGGCCACAGTATACCCATTCATGTGGCAACCGAAAGTCTAGCCAGCAGACTGTGTCGGCCTGTATCACAACGCCGGAGTGAGCACACATGTCAGCTATCAGTCTCCTCTCTCTCAGGCTCAGAGTTGGCAGTGCTGAGCGAAAGGGTCAATTTGCTGCATTAATGCCATCGGAAGCTGGCGCACACTCATATGGCACAGATTCCATCCCCACTCGCTCCCTGAACACTGAGCGGGCCCAATCCCACCCCTCCGACCTCCCCTCCAGACGTGGCCTGCTCACTGCTTCAGTGAGTGGCTGGAATTAGGGGATCAGGGGAGGCAATTTGGTGTTTTCCTAAAACTCGGAAGCTGGCAGCAAGAGCTGATAAGAGGAGTGCTGGAGATATTAGTGAGAGCACCGGAGAAGCAGAGGCCTCAGATGCAGGTGTTATTACTATAGATACACTCCTGCTCACCTTACAGAAGACAGCCAAGGACACTGGCGGAAATGGACAGTTATGTAAACATTATGATTGCGATTTTATCCATAGTTCGTTCTGAATCGCATGACCTCCTCTGGAGGCTGGGACAGGCTGCGGTTTGATCTGTGGTTCAATGACATTGCAATGTTACCTTTTCCTATCTATTAATTCATTTAAAATCATTAAAACATAAAAAATCCAATTCTTATATAAAATGAGTTGAATAATCTTTTATGAGCATTAAAGGGATAGTTCACCCAAAAATGAAAATGTGATGTTTATCTGCTTACCCCCAGGGCATCCAAGATGTAGGCGACTTTGTTTCTTCAGTAAAACACAAACAAAGATTTTTAACTCAAACCGTTGCAGTCTGTCAGTCATAGACTCTCAGGCTTTGAGAGTCAAAAAAAACATACACAAACAAAACCAAATTAAACCCTGCGGTTGGACCATTGGCACTCCATCTACAATCTCAATTAGGAGTGGCAATGATCCATTTGAGAGATAGGTGGCGGTAATGCACTTATAAGTCTGCGATCCGCCGTAAAGCAAGAAGAACATTGCGGTAAATCAGAGGTAAAAAATAATATAAATACTGTTCAGTTTCTTGCACAGACCGATCGTTTCGTGTCTTTACACATTAATGTATCGTCACGAGCCAGAGTGTTTAATTTGGTTTTGTTTGTGTATGTTTTTTGGACTCTCAAAGTCGTGATTCCCATTCACTTCCATTATATGACTGACAGACTGCAACGGTTTGAGTTAAAAATCTTCATTTGTGTTCTACTGAAGAAACAAAGTCACCTACATCTTGGATGCCCTGGAGGTAAGCAGATAAACATAACATTTTCATTTTTGGGTGAACTATCCCGTTAATTAAAAATTTTTTTGGCATAAAGTAAAAAAATGTGAAGGTGATACAACTGTCCCCATAGCATTATGAAGACAAAAGCCTCATTAAAAAAATACAACCTTATTAAGTAGTTTGGCATATTTTTTTATTATTATTATTTCTAATAAAATATTGTAAAAAAAAAAAAAAAAAAAAAAAAAAAAAATTTGCTTATAAATACATTAAAAAAATGTCTGCAAGTCATGTGGTACAACCAACATCCAGAAACTTGCAAGGAAAAAAATTGTCATTGCTCATAAATATATGAAAAAATTTCCTTAAGTCATGTGGTACAACAAACATCCAGAAACTTGCAAGGAAACAAATTGTGTGTCATTGCTCATAAATATATTAAAAAATGTCCTAAGTCATGTGGTAAAAGCAACATCCAGAAATTTGCAAGAAAAAAAAATAGCATTTAATTGCTTATAAATATATGAAAAAATGTCCACAAGTCATGTGGTACAACCAACATCCAGAAACTTGCAAGAAAAAAAATAGAATTTCATTGCTTAAAAATATATGAAAAAAATGTCCACAAGTCATGAGGTACAACCAACATCCAGAAACTTGCAAGGAAACAAATTGTGTGTCATTGCTCATAAATATATGAAAAAAATGTCCTTAAGTCATGTGGTACAACCAACATCCAGAAATTTGCAAGAATAAAATAGCGTTTCATTGCTTATAAATATATGAAAAAATGTCCACAAGTCATGTGGTACAACCAAAATCCAGATATTTGCAAGAAAAAAAAATAGCGTATAGAAATTATTAATTCATAAGTAAGTTTTGCAACACATGACACCTTGCTTTGCCATAAATATCTTATAACACTAAATTACAACTTTTCTTGAAAATGGTACAATATGAAACCAGCATGAAATCAAAGAGTTTATTTTCTAAACTTGATGAGCGTGTGTGTATGTTTGAAACTAGATTTTTCAACTTTTTTTTTTCTCGCTTTCTGTATCACGGACATTCTCATATGTGACCCTGGACCACAAAACCAGTCTTAAGTCGCTTGGGTATATTTTTAGCAGTAGCAAAAAAAAAAAACATTGTATGGGTCAAAACTATCGATTTTTCTTTTATGCCAAAAATCATTAG
>NW_015647437.1:226806-232459 GCF_001515625.1 Sinocyclocheilus rhinocerous
TATCGATTTTTCTTTTATGCCAAAAATCATTAGAATATTAAGTAAAGATCATGTTCTATGAAGATATTTTGTAAATTTCCTACCGTAAATATATCAAAACTTAATTTTTGATTAGTAATATGCATTGCTAAGAACTTCATTTGGACAACTTTAAAGGCGAATGTCTCAGTATTTTTTTGCACCCTCAGACTCCAGATATTCAAATAGTTGTATCTCAGCCAAATATTGTCCTATCCTAACAAACCATACATTAAAGGAAAGCTTATTTATTCAGCTTTCATATGATGTATAAATCCCAATTTCGAGAAATTGACCCTTATGACTGGTTTTGTGGTCCAGGGTCACATATATCATTAGTCCCCTGTACCAGACCTGAGCTAAACCTGCTGAACAGACCACTTAAAACCAGCTGGTTTAGCTAGTGGATTAGCATAGCCATGTCAACTAAACGGCTTTAAAAAGATAGTTTGCTGGTTAAGCTAGTTAGAAAGCCTAGGTAGGAACACCAGCATACCACCACCTGATGGCATCTGTTTCCTCACAGCAGATACAGCAATATTTATCAATCACTCTTGTACTACACACTGTCTCCATTGTCACATTCATACAAACTGAGATGTTTCCAATGGCTCTTTCTTTCCAATCTCACTTTAATTTGTTCTCCTTCTCCCGCTCAATGCAAAAGCCTTTGTGTCACAGGGAATCTGAAATTAAGCAGAATCGCAACAGAAATGCTACGCACGCTGCAAAACAATAGCAGACCATGCCACGAGGGTTAAAACAAATGTGTTGTTTATGAAGTGAGGGTGTCATTTGCCACAGTAGGGTGGGGGAGATGGAGCTCAGTCAGCGAGGAAATTTGAAAAAACAATATCCACACTGTCCCCGGCAGCGGCAGCAGTGCCGAACCAGGCGCCGCCACGGCTGAGCACCGAGGAGCAGCGACTCATAGGAAACATCCATCTTCACTTTCACTGAGAAGGGGAAATAATTATGTTTCCTATGTGTTGCTCATAACGATTCGCTGAAAGATGGAGGAAGTTAGTGATGACTGTGGTCATGTATGTCTTAAAACACTCTCATCCAGGGGCACTCTCATCATCAGTACTGGGGCACAGGCCACCATCAAAAAAAAGTCTCTTAGTGCTGGGCGATATACCGGTTCAAACAGTAAACCGGTTTGAATTACGCACACGGTATGAATTTTTTTTTTTTAACTGCATACCGGTAGAGTGGCTGAGTAATGTAGACAGCGTTGCGAATTGAGAAGAGATCCATACACTTCTGACTAATGGTTAGAGTACTGTCAGAACTATTACAGTATCACACAACTAATTTATTAACTGGGCAAATAAACCAACTATAAACCGCTGTTAACAGAAGCCAGAGAAGCTGAAGGCAAATGCAAAGAGAAGAAAATAATGTACAGGCAGAGCAAGTTAACTGTTCATGATGCGAAATATTGGATGAAAATCCTACATATTAAATTAGGGTTCATGTAAATATTTCTGAAGGGAACTGACTGTCTTCAGAAAAGTTTAGATGGTATTTTTATTTTATCTTATCTCTGTATAATGCAGTAGTGTTTTTAAGCACCAGCTGCTTTGTTTACAGAGGTAACCAAGAAAACAGCAATATTGCTGCTGTTCCATAAGCGCCACCTACTGACAGACAGCGAATCTGCATCTCATTCAGCCCATCTGCTGTTTTTGTTTCGTGAAGATATGTTTTATGTAGCATAATTTCACAAAGTTTAAGTCAAACCATTCTGTTTTTGCTTTAAATTTAGAAATTATACAATCTATATAGTTTATAATGTTCCATCATTAGCTAAACAGCATATTGTAAACACACAACATGATTGCTAAAACATTATAAGAAAAAAATATTCTCAGATTGTTATACAGTAATCTCCATTGTCAGACATAGATTTATCAGTAACATTTTACTAGGGTACAGTGATAATTTTCTGGGTCTTACACCCCAGTAAAAAGGGTCTAGCGATTCCCCTGCTTTTATCCACATCAAAAATATGTTTGAATGCATCAACAACGTGTGTCGCACATTCTGGAAGAGAAACAGAATACGCCAAAAACTGACAGCCACAGCGCAAGTGTTGATTTTGTTCAACGTAATCTGCTATTAGAGGCTGAAAGTGGCTGGGGGTATTTTTGGCACCACTTTGCATCCTCATACTGCGTGTTAAAGAGGTGCTAACTATACCTCCATTTGCCAGAAGTCCTCTGTAAATATTTACAATTAATAAATAAATAAATAAAAAATCTGCAGCCAGTCCAATAAACATAAGATGCCTAATACATGGGAAAGGCTTACAGAAGATTAATGTTCTTTTGAAAATGTGTAAATAGCAAAGAGACGTCCCTTTCGGCTGTTTGTTTGAGATGTCACGCCAACGGTCCAGAAAAGAGGATGGAGCTGGTATCAGGAGAACAGGCTCTTGTTTGTCTTTCTCACGCTCGTTGGCGAGCTAGCAATGTCCCAAATGTCTGCACTCATTTGGCTGAACCTAAAAGGGACGAATAATGGGGCACTGCGGCGGCGCTCGCCAGTGTTATTTCTGGAAGTAGCAGGTAAGGAAGATGGGTGAAATGACATCCGCGGTACCTGTCGGCACTTCAGACGGGATGTCGGGATGCCACAGCCATCTTCAGAGCGCCGCGGCTCTGATTCAGCAGTTGGGCTGGAGGTGGTAAGCCAGCTTAACTGTGCCCAATGTTTGTGGAGATTTGGCTGGTGCTGATGGAGACTAGGTGACACCTCTCAAAAGCTAAACATAGCAACTTGAGCGGGGCCACGTGTAACAGGAGACAGAGCAGCCCTGTGTGCGCTTCAAAGCTTCGCCATATGTCTGAGAGGCCTGAAGAGGGAGAATTTCGAATTTGTATGTCAACTAACCTGTTCATCTACGGCAGACGAATTATAACTGATTTTGCCCCAGCGGCCTGTTCCGACACAGCTGGTTTCCATGTTGCTGAGCTTTGTCCTGGCAAGCATTTACCAAATCGACAGGAGTGAAAGGAGAATGAGAATTAAAGGGGGGTGTGTGGCACCTCTATTGTTCGGGAGTGTTAAGTTCTTTTTATTTGTGATGTAATATTTGTCCGTAAGCTCACAGTTAGCACTACTAAGGAGTCCTGTTGCTAGGAGAGGAACAGCACCATTCATTTCTATTGGCTGCGAGGACCTGCACGATTGGCCAATAAAAATCGCTACTAGACTTGGACAGTGCTGGCTATCCAGACACAATTATATATAAAAATAAGTCTTTAGGGGCAACTTACAGGCAAAACCATTGTGTGTGGGTTTTTTTTTGTGTTCTGGTCAATTTTGAGATTTTGGTTTATTTTGCTTCCCAAAGCATGTCTTCTTTTAGACTAGTGGAAAAGAACACACCCTAAATACATAATTACGTGTTTATCATTACACTTTTTCTATGTACATTTCTGTACATAGAAACATACACTGTACATTTAAGTTGCAACTGTAATTCCTCAAAAGCAGCTTTCATAAAATTGTTTTTTCTTCATGCACTTTTCTACCAAACTTTCCAGTTTTATTCCTACATTAAAAATTGGTTTAGAAAAAAAGAAAGAAATGAAAAGTTCAAAGAAATGACAAGTAACACACTGAATTAAACCTTACAGTTAGAAAGTACTTTCGTGTTAAATGTATTTCAGTAATCTTTGTTTCATTTACAACTTAAAATTTTTTAAGTGCATATATATTCTGAAGGGTTTGTTCATATTATTCGTCGGGCTTATATAACATTTATGCCATTTTTTTGGGCTGTTGACAGTATTTTCTGATTTATGAAGTGATAAAAATAGATATCTAAAATCTCCTGTGTAAAAATCATAATTTTGAACCTGCCTTTATCCAATGTCCAGATTTTTGTTCTGGAAATGAATGCAAATTAGTGCATATATAATTAGATAATGCCTCATTTGCATATTCAAACATAACATACAATAAAAAAAATGTCTTCGTGTACTGTGATTAATCAGCTGGGGATGTATGTACATTTTTACTTTATTCACGTGGTGTCTTGCATCGAAGCATACTCTAATAGATGGTCCAAATTTGACACAAAATGAGGAGGGAAATACATGATATAAAATGTTGGGTGTTTTGGATGCCAGTAACTTCAAAGCAAAGCCATGGTAAAGTGTTTTCTCCATCTCTTATACTCCCAAAACCAATGCCAAATCCTTTCAGACTTGCACTTAATGCCCCTTAGTTGGTGTTGTGACAGCAGAACTCCCAATCACAAGAATTTATATGAAAGGGTCAAGGAAGTTATATCACTCTTGAGCAGAGAACAATCTAGCGCTAGGCACAGAGGGAAGTCGTGACCCATGAGAAGAAGGGCCAAATCCCTGTCAGAAACACTGAAAGTAATTTATATTAAGATTTGAAGATGTAAAAGAACAAAAAACATTTTTTCCAGATCCACTTAAACTGACGTAAGACAGACGGTCTCCCACAAATGAGCGCTAAAAACTTACTTGGTAACTTCTCGTCAACTTCTGACATGCCCTTGACCTTCTTCTGCCACCTGCCAGGTGACCTTTCACCTCTGGGAGCTTGCAGTTCAAGAGGCTCCTGGTGTTTTATGGCGGCTAATGCAGACAAACACAGGACACATACAGGCACACAGGGACCATCAGGCCTGTGGAAAGACCAAAGATCAGTAAATCTGAGCAGGTGCTTCATATATGAGAATGATAAATATGAATGAGATTCTCAGTCTTCTTCTCCAGCATGAACATTCAAATATAATATTTTATACAAAAGTATGATCAAATATTTTACTAAAAATCATTAACATAGTGTGCATAAATGTTTGATAAACTAACCCTAAAAATATCTCATGTGTTTTCATAAATAGATACTTTTTTGTTATTAATTTTAATTGTGACATTGATTATTCTCAGATCATGATGAAATCTGAAGTCTTGAAACACGAGCTGCACTCTAAGAAAGCTGTTTTGCTATTTCCTCTTTCCAAAAAAAAGCGGTCGAACAAGGAAAGAAAAAAAGCATCTGAGATGAAGTGCTGCAGTGAGCTACACTGTTCATTAGTGAAGGGAAAAGAGCGAGGTTTGTGCTGGTGCACCCACTGCTGGTGTATCCTTTCAAATGTAGTGCTTTTAGTCGTCTTGATGATCCATCTGTTCTGGCTGTTCTTTATAATCATATAGTTATTTCTAAAAGCAATTATATAATCATTTCTGACAGTAAAAACAATGCACATTAAAATCAACAATATGTGCCAGAGGAACAGAAAACAAGACGGAGTCATTTCTACTTTTACAGAGAATCTATTTTTGGACCTAGACCTTTCTGTCTGACCTTTTCTCTAAAGACACAGACCATTACCACATTGACCTCACGTAATTGTTTGTCCCAGTGCAGTTTTGGCATTGTAAAACTTAACGGTCCTTATCTGTACACACTGGACAGCTAACATCAATTACCTTCCCATTACAAACATCAAAGAGGCCGCTGCATTACAGTGACAAGCATGCAGCATCGATGGAAATCTGCTCAAGAAGCTTCAGCTCAGGAAGAAAGCAAACCATTAGGCAGCTAATAAATTATATATATATATATATATATATATATATATATA
>NW_015647437.1:232567-251986 GCF_001515625.1 Sinocyclocheilus rhinocerous
AAAGAAAAAAATAAAGTCATAAAATAAAAATTTAAAAAACATTTACTGTTGGTATAGCTCTTACAATAATATTAAATAATATTAATTTTTTTAATATTTTCTGGATGTAGTATAATGACAGCTGGAACTTTATCTAAAAAGTAGTGCTGCCAAACAATTCATCGCGATTAATCGCATCCAAAATAAAAGTTTTTGTTTACATATATGTGTGTGTACTGTGTATATTTATTATGTATATATAAATACACACCCATGCATGTATATATTTAAGAAAAATGTTATATTTATATCTTAAATATATTTATATATAATATAAATTATATGAATATACATATATACATGTAAATATTTTCAAAATATATACTGTATGTGTATGCATTTATATATACATAATAATTATACACAGTACACACACATATATTATGTAATTAAAAACTTTTATTTTGGATGCGATTAATCGCAATTAATCGTTTGACAGCACTACTGAAAAGTAACAATTATTTTATCAATCTAAGAATTCTGATGAATTATATAAGTATTTATATCTGTGCTTAGATGAAGACGTTGTTTTCAGTTTTTCTCTCTTTTTCTCTATTTTTAATTGCCAAGCTATAAAGAATTCTCTATTTAATTAATTATATTAACAGAAAAGCACCAAAGTTAATTTCATACTGCTATTGGAACTGTTCACTAGATGTCTTCTTTTGTTATAGTTGCTCTTCCCTGCAAACATAAGGAATAAGGCGCATATGTGAGTGAAGGAGCAGTAAATTGAGACATGAGAGACATCTGCTGGTGGTTATGGGAAGCTGCATTATGATTCAGATTTCCTTCAGTCCCATGACTTTTCATTTTCATGTCATTTAATTATTTATTATTACATTTTCAGGGTCACATGCGAAACTCATTCTAAGAATCAAATTAGCTGAGTGAATTCTTTTTGAGGGACATATTTCAAAATAAAAATAAGACCAAAAAAAAGAAAATGAATCATATTTTCCTATCAATTAGACTTGAAAAATTCTGAATTATTACAATATAAAAAATACTTAAATATTAAGTTATATTTTAAAAAAAACAGTTTTTTTTAAATAAAAAGAAGCCATACAGAGGATGATTCTCATTACTGTTTAACAACATAGCCTAGTGTTCTTCCTCACTATTTTTGGTGTACGCGTGTTTAATTTACAATCAAAGCTGAATTCTTCAGACAAACACAGGTTCCAGTTTCTGAATAGATGCCTTGTGAGATAAAGAGCAGCTCACTGATGAAACATTCTCTGAAGCGTTCAGCTGTGAAACCTCGAGCTGCGCACTCACCGTGACGTCACTCACGCAAGCAACAGCCCTCCATCTGTGTTGTAGGAGTGTGATATGAGGATAAATAAAGGACGACAAGTTCAAATAAACAGAGACAGGAACATGCCGCGTATAAAGACATCCCACCTCTATAAACATGTCTAATTGTGGTTCAAATAAAGCCCACACATCAATAAACACAGGGCAGAAGGGCCCGAGGCTGAGGCAGGGAAATGAAGCAAACTGTTTGCTTTAGGTTGCCTTATTTTCAGAAATGTCTTTTATTTCACATCATGTGTAATCAAGTAAATATAAGTTGATTTGAGTCAAATTTTCGTGAGGTGGAGGAGAAGAAAACATTTGTTCTCGGGTGGCGTGGCCTAGTGATTAAAGGACATGGGCTGTTAACCAAAAGGTTGTAGGATCAAACCCCATGAGAGTGATCAATTATCTATTGTGCACTTGAGCAAAGCTGTTAACGCCAGGTCACTGCAGGCGAATGACCCTCAGTATGCACTGTGATTTCCTTTGAATAAATTGTTAAATTAGTTCCGTGATCATTTTTGGTACATTCGGGGAATCACATATTAAAGAATAGTTCACACACACAGACAGACAGATAAAAGTGGTCCATACGAATAGTATGATATATTCCAAGTCTTTTGAAGTCACGCATTAAAGGGATCCCAAAAAAGTTCACCCAAAAAAGAAAATTCTGTCAATTACTCACCCTCATGTCGTTCCAAACCTGTAAGACCTTCGTTCATCTTCAGAAAACAAATTAAGATATTGTTATGAAATCCGAGAGCTTTCTGAACCTGCATAGACAGCAGTGCAACTGAAATGTTCCCAGGCCCAGAAACGTAGTAAGGAAATCATTAAAATAGTCCATGTGACATCAGTGGTTCGACTGTAATTTTATGAAGCTACGAGAATACTTTTTGTGCGCAAAGAAAACAAAAATAATGACTTAATTCAACAATTCTTCTCTTCTGTGTCACGTAGTCCACTATTCATGAGAGTACCACGACACATGCGTGTGATACTGCTGATGTAGAACCTGCATGCGCTGTGCCTTATTTACAAGCAGAGGAATGCACACATTTAAAGGGGTCATATGATGCGATTTCAATTTTTCCTTTCTCTTTGGAGTGTTACAAGCTCTTGGTGCATAAAGAAGATCTGTAAAGTTGCAAAGACTAAAGTCTCAAATCCAAAGAGTTATTCTTTATAAAAGTTAAGAGTCAACCACGCCTACCTAAAACGGCTCGTTCTAACACACCCCACATGTCTACGTCACGATGTGCGAAGATTTGCATAACACCGCCGAAATGTTCACGCAAAGAAAGAAGGCATAACTTTTATTCTCACTGTAGTATTGTTGCCGCAGCTTTGTAAAAATCGACGCGTTTCAGAAAGGCGGGGCATCGAGGAGAAACAATAATGTACAGTATGTGGAAAATAATGTGTTTTTTAACCTTAAACCGCATAAACACATTTCATTACACCAAATACACAAAATAATGTTCTTTTTAGCAGCATCATATGACCCCTTTAATCTTAATTTGTATTCCAAAGATGAAGGAAGGTCTTATAGGTTTGAAATGACAAGAGGGTGAGTAATTAAGGACAGAATTTTCATTTTTGGGTGAACTATCACTTTAAAGCTATTTTTACGATACTAGTGCCATCTAGTCAAGTGGAACGACAAAATAAAGCATGTTTTTAAACAACCTTTGTACATGCCTCTTTCGCGCGTCAGCCGTCAACCCCCAACTAAAATATCACAGACAGCTCTCACAGGTTTATAAAAGTCAAAGGCAAGTAGGCTCAACGGGTAAAATTTCAATAAAATGTCCAACATATTTGGAAAATGTCTAACTTTA
This sequence comes from Sinocyclocheilus rhinocerous, assembly GCF_001515625.1. Lineage (NCBI taxonomy): Eukaryota > Metazoa > Chordata > Actinopteri > Cypriniformes > Cyprinidae > Sinocyclocheilus > Sinocyclocheilus rhinocerous. The sequence continues at coordinate 235,753 of NW_015647437.1, forward strand.
GGTTCAGCTTACCTGTCAAGAAGAAACTCTGACGGCTTAGAAACCTGAAGGTGCTTTTCGCATATAACAACCGTCTGAGCGACGTTCCCGAATAACTCGTTGTATTGATTGAAACCCAAAAATTAAATCTAATTCCTCCATCTTGTAAAAACACTGTAAGTTTACCCTTGTTTTACCCAGTTGTCTGTCTCTTGTGTATTTTAGCAAGTCTTTGAATTTTGCTTGCGCTTTCACACCGGCTAAACACCCTCTGGTTCAGCCTGCTACAACAATACTACAGTGGCCACGCCCCCAAATTCTCGCTGCCCGGAGGTATGCAAATATATAGGATGACAGGCAGGTAGGACATCCTACCATTGCATTCGGACAGAATGTAACGATTAAATGAACATTTTATGGCCCTGAGCCTTTCACATTGATAATTATTTATTGCTATCAGGATATGAAGAGACTTTGTTTTAAACCAGTATCAATCAATAAATAAAGATTTTGGGGGGGAAAATTGAAAAGATTCAATTTCAAAACCTTGATCACAAATCGGAAATCACTGCTTGCTCATAACTGTTCATAAGTAGCGATTTTAGTCTTTTTCATTCAAAATAAACGTTATAAATTTAGCTCTGTATCTCTGTATCATTAGACCCAGAATATACTTTATAACCACTTTGTTTTTTATTGTTTTTAGCTTTGCAGACTTTTTCTTTAAAAAAAAAAAATGTAAATAAATACAATTTAGCGTTCCGAATAATGTCATACAGTTCGAAATGGAATTAAGATTTCATTCATTTTGGAGTGAACTATCCCTTAGACATGTCCAAGTTCAGAAAATGTTACCGCTGTAAGTGGTTAAAATAATTTTAAAAAAAACACTTAATGAATTTCTTGAATGCTGTGTGAGGTATTGACTATGCAAATTTATTTCCACCGCCACACAAAGCAAGAGGAGTCAGATTAAAGTTTTCCACATTTATTTCAGCATAAGTGGTTCATAAAACATCTCAGACTGTACCACTTACAAGTTTCTTATCGTTAAAACCCTCAGTAGGCAGGCAAGATCAAAGATTTAAATATGGCGGTGTCCAACATCACTGCTATGTAAAACATTTTTTTACATCTAATTGACCAAAAATAAATGGGTTTCAAAATGGGCATGACATCGCCACAAATGGTTGCGAGTAAAGAATACAAACAAGACAAAATAAAATATAAACGGTGGCTCAGGATTCACACAAGTGCTGCACTGGAACTTTATACAGTGGTAATTCACAATATGTCGATACACACATTTCCTATCGCACTATTTCAGTCTTTTTACAATTATTTACTCTTCTTCTTACTCAAGTCAATCTTCTGTGAACGCGTGCATGTGTGATGACATTGACATACTGCTACATACTTTACTCGGTGTGTTGTAATAAGGCAATGTGGTACTGAAAAGAACAATTTCATTAAAAACAGCCACATTTATCAACTGAACAGTTCTAATTCCAATTAATATGTAAACTGGCCATAAACCTCATTTTAAAATCCTTGAACATTAAAGAAGAAGGGGGTAGACCATATCCATTTTCCTTTTTTTCTGGTCACCTCAATACAAGATACAAAAAAAAAGAAGGGGGAAAAAATACATTCATAAAGAAATCTTTTAAGCAACACCCGCAATCCAGTTAAAATGAAACATGGATTTAACACATGTACCTCTTCACAACGGTTCGGGAAGACAAGACGTCTGCTCTACCCTCTGCTTTTCTTAAGCTTGGCACAATAATGAAGCCTTCTGGTCCGTTCAGACGAGAGCTGCACAGGCTTCACTGCAATATGGAACTACTGTACAGCACAATAGTCTCTGAATTAAACACACTGCGCTGCCTGTGGCAGTGTGACTGATATATCGCTGGTACATCTACACTAACCCAGTTCCCTGAGAACACTAAAGGACTAAAACCATGACAGCACACAGGATATGCAATATTATAATATTTGCTAGATAAAATGTGTAGGATAAATCAAAGAAGACAGTGAACATATGGACTAAGCATGGGACTTAATGTGGACAACACTCAAATAACTGTCTTAATTTTGGTCATTCTTTTCTGAAAACAGCTGATAAAACAACCAAAACAGGTAACAGTTTTCACATTTTCAAAAAGTAGAGGGAATTAAATCTATTGCTGAGCAAAGAAATTAACAAATGGATACAAAGTGTAAACAAGGTACCATGGACAAATGCAGGCCTACTGACATAAAGTGACACAAATTGAGCATATACAACAAAAATCTGATTCTGTGCAATTTACTGTCAACAGCCTATGTACCGCTTTCCCTTTTCATCAGCATTCATTGGTCCATTTTTCTCATCTGTACACATATGAGGTTTGCTTTTTAGATTTTTTTGTTGTATATGTTTGTGTTTTTACACTGATGTACCCATATCTAGATGCTTGTTTTGGCTTTAAGCAAATGCAATGCTCATGTGAGAATTTGTTGTACAATAAGGGTCGTTTCCCTGTTCAGTGAGCCTACTGATCAGCTGACAAACTCCTTCACAGTTTGCTTCAGTTAATGCCTACAAAGTCCAATACCCACATATATTATATATAAAAAATAAGTTATTGCGCATCCGAAAAAAGTGCATCTTATTTTCAAAAATATCTCTTTTGCTCCATGCTTTCTTTTCTTCCTCAGGGTCCAGAAACCCAAATCCAGCGTTTTTCTAAGTGAACGGAGGGGTAAAGAGGAAGGGGCTCGATAGCTTGAAGGCGTGCCGGATGGGCACGTAAGAAAACATGACGAGGAAGTGGAGTGGGAAGTGAAGGAGGAGGATAGAAGAGTTGTCCAGCTATGCAATCACCATGGGAACGTCATCTGAAAAGCCACTGATCATAGGAGCATCTTCATCATCGTCACCTTAAGAAGAGAGGGAACAAAGAAACATCTTAGTAGCCCATTTTCACAGTGTGGATAACTGAACTGAATTTAAGGGAACAGAACTGAATTCAGGTAAACAAAGATCTGAAGTGAACTAAACTGAAATAAAATGAAGTGAAAATAATTTAACTGAACTGATTCAAAATGGTGAAGTTGAATTAATTGAAGTGATTAAATAAACTGAACACAACACAACTGAAGTAAACTGAACTGAACTAAAGTGAGCTGAGGACAATTTTGCCAAACTGAAGTGAACAAATCTAAACCGAAGTTAACTGAACAAAATGTAAGCATACTGAGCTAAATTGAATTGAACTGAAGTCAATTGAGCTAAACAGAAATGAAATGAAGTGAACTAAACTAAAACGAACTCAACTGAGCTAAACAAGTGACCTGAACTAAAATGAAGTCGAGTAAACTAAACTGAATTCAACTTAAGTGAACTAAAATAAACTAAATGTGATGTTAACTGTCAACTTATTCAACTAAGCAAAATAACTAACTAAAGATGAGCTGAACTAAAAAAAAATTGTACTAAAGACAACTGAGATTATTTTAACTGAATTTAAGTAAACTAAACTGAAGAGAAACTGGGCTAAACTGAAGTGAACTGAAATAAAATAAAACTAAATGGAAGTGAACTTGACTGAAGTCATCTGAGCTGAAGTGAAATGGAGTGAAATGAACTCAAACAAAGTGAAGTAAACTGAACTAAACTAAATAGAAGTGAATTGAACTAAAACACACAAGCCATCTGAGCTAACCACAAGTAAACTGAACTAAAATGAAGTGAACTGAGATGAACTGAAGTCAACTGATCTCAAGCCAACTGAGCTAAACTGAAGTGAACTAAACGACACTTCTCTGACGTGTACTGAAGACAGATTTCATGAAAGGCAGGAGACTGGTCTTACCCAGCTCATCTCCTGAGTCCCGCTCCATTTTACGAACTGTATCTCGCACGTGCACTGCATACATCTGATAAATACACACAGAGATGCTTGAAACACCCCATCTGACATATAACAATGTTTTATATTAAAAAAAATGACAGTCTAGGACTTGACAATGTGGTCATACCAAAGGACTGCTGGGAGAATCATATGGCGGCTGCCACTTCAGAGTGGCCTGTGCCGCCATGTCCTCTGATTTACCTGACTGAGATGAGGCATCGTTTGGCCCTGAAAGACGACATAAGCATCAAGATCAACAAATGCCTACAAAGATAAAGTAGAAAATGTTTATTGCATAAAAGCTCATGCCTGCTGCTTTGCCCAGTTCATCATATAACAGCACCGCTGCCTCTCCACACAGCTGGTTGTTGAGCAGACAGCGCGCCCGCACTGAGAAGGTGTAGTTATGGCCCACCAACAGGTTGCTGATCCTGAAGAACGTCTCCGTTGTGTTACCCAGACACTTTGTGGAGTTGCTGATGCTGTCATGCATATACACCTCATAGCCCTGAAGGATCAGATGATTATTAGTGAAACCATTTCATAAGTGAACCAAAATGGAAAGTTTCAAAGGAAGAATCTCGTTAAAAGATTAAACTTTTTTTTTCGTCATCCACAATAAGAGCAGAAATGTTCATTAATTGAGTAAATAGGGTCATTGTGGATTTCATGTAGACTTTAAAGGTGTGTCTGGTTTCTAACCCTGCTCTCATTGAAGGTCCGGTCCTTCACAGCCAGGCTCTTCCAGAAGAGGAACACATGATCCTGTTCTTCTAAGATCTTGAGGGCCTCAGGCGCAGGCAGAGGAACTGTGTGGAAAAAATACAATACAGCAGGGAATTTTACTTATAGTTGTTAATATGCTACATCTCAAAAGTTTGTGGTGAGTACATTTTTTTTCTTTTGAAAGAAAGTAATACTTTTTATTGAGCAGGGACACATAAAATTGATCAAAAGTCACAGTAAAGACATTTATAATGTCAAAGATTTCTATCTCAGAAAACCCTGTTCTTTTTAACTTTCTATACATCCAAGAATCTTGAAAAAATCATGGTTTCTACAAATATATTAAGCAGCACAACTGTTTTCAACACTGTTAATAAAAATAAATTCTTCTTGAGCACCAAATCTCATTTTAGAATGATTTCTGAAGGATCATGTGATCTTAAAGACTGGAGTAATGGCTGCTGAAAATTCAGCTTTTCCGGCCTGTGTCTTATCCACTCGCACCTTGTGCAGGTTTCGAGGTGGAAGTCGCTCGTTGGGGATCATCTTCACTACGGCGTAGTCTGATGGAGGACCGAGGAATGGAACGATCACCCTCACCTGAACAACAAACACACAATCACTTCATCATGGTGCCCAACTGGATCTCTAAAATGAGGAGTAGGAGGGTGGACACTAACCAGGAAGAGGAACTGCTTGTCGCTGTCAACGATCACCGCCAGACTGGTTGAGGTGGTATTCACCCTGTGAGGTCTGCGGTACAGATCCAGGAAGGATGTGGCGTAGAACACTCCATACATCTACGAAAACATGGAAACATTACAATGATGTCTTGACAGACACTTTTCAACTTAAAGGTCAGGACACAGTGAAATTTCAGCCAAATTTTGTGGGTCCATTATCTATTTTTAATTGTTTAATGATATTTGAAGCACAACTCACAACAACACCTTCAAATCAAATTGAAAAATGCTGCAAAATTAGCATGATTAAATCTAATGTGAAATCAGCATGGAGAAATATTTAGCCCTTTCCAAAAACATGGACTCCTATTGAAATTACTGAATTTCACCTGCAAAATTTTGTCGAACAACAGTAAATGTGACCGCACCTTTAGCTTATCAAAATAAATGCTGTACTTGATCGCATCTTATAGTATTAATTTTCTTTCATTTTCATACTTGTAAATACACACGTTTGTATGAATTCAATCAAATCTTTGTAAAAGGCTAGTTTATTTCTAAAATTGCTCAAGTTAATGGCTTCTCTTTTCTTGTGACCAACGTATACACAAGCGAAATTTCCCTCGCGTGAATTGCTACTGAAAATAATGGATATCGCCCGTGAAATTTTGCAGAGCAATGATAAATATGACTGCACTTTAGGTGTTCATGAGTAAAGGCCTGTTCAGACCAAGAACTATAACTATTTAACTATATTTGCGACCACACCAACACACAATAACGTTCAGTATTATAAGCACAGTCTGTAAGCATGCCTGCACACTTTAAAGTCAGGTGGATTCTGATTGGCTATCAATGTTTTTTATCATTCTTCAGCTGGAAAAAAATAATTAGAACAGTGATTCCCACGATATTGTTCTGCTGTCTGTGTTGTTATAGTTGTGATGTGAACTCTGCTATTCTTTTACATTGAAAACTCTATCTTTATTATTATAGTCCTTTGTCTGAATGGGCCTTTAAGGCTAGAATACACTACACGGTTTTCCACCCGATTTCCCATCAAATTACAGTCTGGAGATGTTGAAGCTAGTTGATTTGAGTTGACAGATTTCATAGAAAATCACATTGTGTATTCCTACTGTAAATATATTATAACTTAATTTTTGATTAGTAATATGCATTGCTAAGAACTTCATTTGGACAACTTTAAAGGCGATTTTCTCAGTATTTTGATTTTGATTTGAATCTGACCCTCAGATTCCAGATTTTCAAATAGTTGTAACTTGGCCAAATATTGTCCTGTCATAACAAACCATACATCACTGGAAAGCTTATTTATTCAGCTTTCAGATGTATAAATCTCAATTTCAAAAAATTTACCCTTATGACTGGTTTTGTGGTCCAGGTCCACATATCGTTTTCCTTTGTCGCGTGTCTCCTAGCAACAAGGCGCACGTTTCTGTGTGAATTTGTTGTAATCGGAGCAACTTTAAAGTCTGGTAGTGTGTGATCCTCAGTCGTTTAGTGTATAGGGCCTTTCGCACCGCGGGAACCTTTTCATAGTACCAGAACTAATTGTGGAACTACCCACTTTTTGGCGTTTTCGCACCGCCGGAACTGGGTGAGAGTTTAGTACCGGACTGCCTTTTTCGAGAACCAAATTAGCTCCTACTCCGGAGCAGGGTCTAACCAGCACAACTGGTACTAATCGCGACGCAAGTAGACATTGATTGGCCAAACGCATATGAAAACCCCTTTAAATGGTACTGGGAAATAGTTCGCGCAAAATCGTCCCAGTACTTTAGTACTGTACATTTAGTTCTGGAACTAAAGCGGTGCGAAAGGCCCTAATGATGCCTCCTCCTATGTTTACCTCTGTGACTACTGCAAAGTCTGTAAGTGTATGATTCCCAGTACTTTAAGATCTGTTCAGGTTTTTAAAGTTGTGTAGTGTATTCCAGCCTTTAGTCTCACCTCAGCTTGAGGGCCGGTCCAGTTGCACTCTACAGCGGTCTGGTTGAGCGCCCGGGCCTTCAGTGATGGCTGGGCAGGTCTGGTACCTTTGGTCTGCTTGCGGAACAGAGAAGTAGGACTGTCTCCATCATCCGTGTGAGCCCACACCGCCACCTCATACACTGTTCCTGCTGTCAGGTTAGAGGCTGCACAGAAGACAGCACACATATTTTATATAGCTCCAGAAATGCTGACATGATGTTTGATGACTGTGAAGTGTTTTACAGTACCTTTCAATGTCCCTGAAACCGTGTAATTCCAGCTCTCCTTCACATGTTCATCAAATACCCATGAAATGACAACAATATAGTGCTTCACCTAAAAGAGAGAGATCAATTTTATATTTAAATTAGGAGGAGGTCATAAACATTACCCACACACAGAGAAAAAGCAAAATGACTGACCTGGACTTTATAATCATTGGTGATGGACAAAATCATGGAGTCCTCTGTGATGCTGGAGATCTCAACATCAGGAGGAGAGAGAGCTGAAAGACACATTATTATGTATATATTATATAATGTAATGTATTCAGAAGTATGTGAAATAAATGCTGTTCTTTTGAAATTTATCAAAGAATCCTGAAAAAAAAATATCACGGTTACTACAAAAATATTAAGCAGCACAACTGCTTTCAACATTGATAATGAGAAATGTTTCCTGAGTAGCATATAAGAATGATTTATGAAGGATTGTGTGACACTGGAGTGCATGAGAAAGAGATGTCTGTAAAAAACATAAAAAACTCAACCTCAAACTACTAAGTGGCAGTATGTATGCATGTTTCATATGATCAAAGAATGTTAAAATCCTTTATTTTTCATTGAATGTTAGTATCCATTATTTTGAATGTCTCAATTATTTAGGAGACTGCATGGCCTTATACTATGAGAAGGCCCTGTCTCATAATTATTCATGATACCACATTACTTTCCCAGTGATATTAAATTACAGATACAAATTGATCTGTTTATATCTATGCTGAAAACAGAGTTTAAATGACTGTAGATCGGTTTCAACTATCCTATAAGATTAAACACTTGAGCATAAATGTCCAGCAGGGGGAGTCAGCGCTCCTCTGAGAACATGTCAGTTTCTTTTATATAGTTTTGTTACCTTTTTGAGGAATAATGGATTTAATTTCGGTCCAGTTTCCCATGCCTCTGCTTGTGACAGCAGCCACCTGACAAATAACAGATGAATAAAGGTTTGGTGAAGCTATGATCACCAGAAGTGTACATGAAACAACTTCATGCAGGTTTTGGAGTGTCTCACCCTGAATCTGTAGAGCGAGCTGGGCTGCAGGTCCTTCACTTCTGCATTCGTGATGGTGCTACGCTGGGAATACCACTCTGCACTGTCCTTTTCACTGTACTCCACCTGCAAACACACATGAGCTGGTTAGATATAAGTATGTGTTGATAAATGCTATAAAGTACTGAGGGCTTCTCACTCACAATATACTCCCTGATGAGTCCATGTGCTTTATCAGGAGGGCTCCAGGAACACAGTACCGTCCCGTCCTCAGCGTTGTCAGAGCTCAGCTGCAGATTTTGCGGGGGGTCTGGCACTGCCACACAAACACAGTCATCAGCATATCTCTTCCATGTAAATCTGAGCTGTTCCATAAATCATTTTAGTGACTGTGCTGCTAAGGCAGACTTACATCCTTCTGGCGTGCGTAGTGTGAGAACTTCATTGGTCCTGTGCTGTTTGCTGAGACACTGAGTCTGAACCTTCACCTGGTAGGTTGTGTCCGGCATCAACACGGTCAGAACGGCACTGCCCTTATTGCTGTTTGTGTCCATGGACGTCCACTGCTGGACACCCACCTGCCTGGAAAACATATACAGCTTTATTACTGACCTGAAGACATTTACTGTTGTGTGTAGATCAAGGGTTCCCTATATACAGTATTTAGTATGGTGGAATAATTATAAAACAAATTAATTGTCTACTGCCAGTTGCCTCATTATGTCCTAATTATTTTTTATATTATATATATTGTTTTTACATTTTATTTTTTATTTTATTTTTATTTTATAAAATACAATTAAAACAATAAAAACAAAAAATAAAACAATAAAATAAAAAACTAAAATTAATAATAGTTTTGTGGTCTGTGATTTTTTTATTCAACATTAACACGTTCCACCACTTAAAAAGCTTAAAATAAACAAACTAAATGATAATAATAATAAAACACAACAAAAAACAAAACAAAAAATAATAATAAAGGTTAAGCGGTCTGTGAAAGTTGTAGTGGTCCACCTGAGAAAGCTTAAAACAAACTAACAAATAAATAAATAAAATCAAAACAAAACGTAAACCAAAACAAAACATGAAACCTAAACCAAAACCAAGCAAACAAAGCAGAGAAAATCAAAGTAAAGGAAAGCAAAGCAAAGCAAAACAAAACAAAAAGCAAAGCAAACAAAAGCAAAGCAAAGCAAAGCAAAGGTCTGTGATTTTTTTTTTCTCCACAGTTCAAGTGGTCCATCACCTTAAAAGGCTTAGAAGACACAGGTGTAGATGAACACAAAGCCTGAATGAATACCTGAAGTAGATGACAAAAGAGCAGGTGGATGCAGGCATATTTTTGGGCCTTGACCAGGTAAGCGTCACAGCACCAGAAAAGTTGGCACTCCACTGAAGATTTTGAATTTTGTAGACCAGCAAATCCACTGAGAAAGGGAAAAATAGGGTGAATCAGCATGAACAGTCAGTCAGCTTACTGTGGTATAATACTGTTCTTGCTGCAGTCAGATTTAAATGGCAAATACACCACAAATGTCTCTCAGTGTCTCACTAGTGCAGTTGTCCTCGTCACTCCGGTCAGAACAGTCTATGAAGCCATCACACCTCTCGCTGTTCAGCACGCAGGCCTCGCCATCCGCACAGAGAGTACCATTCACACAGAGCAGCGGACCATGAGTGGCTGAAATAAAATGGGGAGCTTTTTAACATTTACAGGTATGTGAAGACTTTAGCCACACCAACCCATTCCCAGTTTATCCAAGTATATAGAGCATAATGTTTGTTTTATTTGACGGTTTTAGTGAAAATGGTAATAAAGAGTGGGTAACTTTTGTACTGTGTATGATTCTCTTATAGGCACTTACGACAGTTGTCCTCATCAGACCCGTCCACGCAGTGAGGATGTCCATCACAGCGCTGCCAATCAGCGATACAGACTGGAGGCTTCAGGCACAGGAACTGATCTTTAGTACAGCGGCCCGAAGGAGGAAGAGTTGCCAATGGAGTCACTGAGCCTTTGACTAAGAGAAAGACAGAAACAGCATAAAACAAAAGGATAATACATATAAAGACTCAAGGGTTAAACTTATTTAAAAAAAATTTGTTCCCCCAATTATTAAACCTTAAAAGCTTCTCATTCTGAATAAGCATTAATATAATAGTTTTTCTAATAATTATTGAGTTGATGTCTGAAAACAATTAAGAAATTCACTTAATTACACTTAACATATTTTTAAATATTTAAAACAAAATAAAATGTGTGGTGTGGAAACAATTTATAAATTCACTTAATCTTTTTTATGTATATAAAATAAAAAATGAATATTTAAAAAGGAGTATGGAAACAATTGAGAAATTAACTTATTTATTAACATTTTTGTTCTATTTTATAATGTTATTATTAAGTGACAACACTCAGTAGTATTAAGTGAATTGCATAATTTGTGTGAAAATGAACTGTGGCACTCTGGGAATGTTGTGTCACCCACGTCTGAGCTGAAAAGCATGAATTTGCATGTATGAACATGAGTGTCGAACAAGGCAAACAATTTTATTGTTTATAGCTAAAAAATTATATTATGAATGTAAAACCTATACAATAAATGGATGTATATATATATTTTAAATGTAATTTTCTTACATGATATTTCAATATACACATTTTATAAACTGCTGTTGTATATTTTTTCAGTTCAAAAGAAAATACATAAAAATATATATTTATATAGAGAGAGAGATATCTCTCTCTATATATACATAAATATATATATACACACATATACTGTATATATGACTCTTTCTCAAGCCATATGTTTGACACCCCTAGCATTGGCAATTAAAAGAGAAGAGGAAGCACCTGTGGGACAGCCCACTTCATCGCTGCCATCAGGACAATCAGCGTAGCCGTCGCACACCCAGGTGTTCACAATACACGCGCCAGAACCACAGCGGAAACGATTAGGAGCACAGGTAGCTGGACCCGGCGCAGGTGTGTGAGGAGCTCCACCATCTGAACACAGACACAACATAATTAACTGTAATTAATCCACTGAGCATTCTCTTTTGTCAGCGCTCTACAAACAAGGTTAATAGACGCTGACTGGGACACAGTGTACTGGACTGATTTGTATACCTGAGCATTGAGATTCATCAGACCAGTCACCGCAGTCATTTTCCCCATCACACTTCCACCAGGCGGGCACACAGCGGCTGTTCTTACACTCGTACTGAAAGTAACGCGAGCAGCCCGGCTCATCGGTCGGGGACGCTGAAAAAGAAAGCACACAACTCATTAGCAAACAAGCACAGAAAAAGAACTTTCTCAAAGCCGTCCCAAGTATGACTGGACTGGAGCTTATTATTGAATGCTCTGACTGGAAGTCTGTAGTCTTGCATAGCCAAAAGTTCCTGCTCACCACAGTTGGCCTCGTCAGAGTAGTCGCCACAGTCGTCCATGCCGTCACACTTCCACTCCAGGGTCACACACATTCCATTGGAACACTGGAAGCTGTAGCCGTCACATGTTTTCTCAAACTCAGGGTTAGTTGCTGTGGAGGAGGAGGAGAACTAATCAGTTCATTACAAAACACTGCATTTGTGCTTTATCCAAGGTCCACGTTTAGGACTGTCAATTAAGACTGATTAAAAATCTAATTACATGATATGCCGATTAATTAATCAAATTAAGTTGAAAGTAAGTGCATACATCAATTTTTGCAGAGAAGCTATTATGAATAAATTATGACACTATGAATTAAAGACAATACATTAAGGCAGCAGACATAGCATATGAGAAAACAGAAAAGCAATAGCTGCAAAAAGTGGTGAATACATTGATTGCTTAATTTTTAAACACTATAAAAGAAATCTAATAATACATAATCTATTCTTTAAATTACCATTCAAAAGTACAAGGGCAGTAAGATTTTTTAAAGAAATGAATACTAAATAAGAGAAACTAAATACTAAATAAGAAATTAATAAATAATAAATATTAAATTGATAAAACATGACAGTTAAAAATGTAAAAAATTTTAACGAGACTTTCTCGTCATTAAAGAATCTTGAAAAAAATGTATTATAGTTTTCACAAAAATATTTAAAAAAATATTACAACATTGATTATAATAAGAAATGTTTTTGAGTGCCAAATCAGCATATTAGAGTGATTTCTAAAGGATCATGTGGCACTGAAGACTGAAGTAATGGCCGCTGAAAATTCAGCTTGGCCATCACAGAAATAAAGTACATTTTACAATACATTAAAACAGAAAACAATTATTATAATTTGTAATAATATTTCACAATATTACTGTATTTCTGATTTATTTAAATAAATGCATCACTGGAGAGAATAAGAGACTTCTTTCTAAAAGTATTATATAACCAAACTTCTGAATAGTATATTTACGTTAGATTTAATAATTTCTTATGGAATATCTTAAATTATGGAATTAACATTCAGGTCAGGGGGCGTAACTAAATGTGTACATTATGATATTTTTATTTATTAATGTAATTAATTGCACTACATTTACATGGGCAGTCCTAGTCAGAAGCACATAATGGTCCTTTTGGCTAGTTCCTCTAGTGAACATTTTCTAACGGTCACATTTCAGTTAGCAAATGTGTTGGACTCACAGCAGCCTGCATACGTCGGGTCCTCATCAGATCCATCGGAGCAGTGCCGGGTACCGTCACACACCAGAGACTGGAACAGACACTGTGCTCGGTTTCTGCACACAAACTCCATATAGTGTGCACAGAGGGGACCTGCAAGAACAGACCCTTATTATTTCTCTAGTTACAATTACAACACAACAAACAACATTCCACTTATATATACTTGAGGGTTAGTTCACCCAAAAATCATGTCATTAATTACTCACCCTCGTGTTGTTCGAAACCCGTAAGACCTTCGTTCATCTTCGGAACACAATTTAAGATATTTTTGATGAAATATGAGGGCTCTCTGACCCTCCCATAGACAGCAAGGTAACTACCACGTTCAAGGTACAGAAAAGTACCAAGATGATCGACAAAGTAGTCCGTGTGACATCAGTGGTTCAACTCTAAAGTTACGTGACATCAGTGGTTCAACTGTAAAGTTACGAACCTAAGAGAATACTTTTTTGCGCAAAGAAAACAAAAATAACGACTTTATTCCACATTTTCGTCTCTACTGCGTCACTTTGGACGCGCGTTCACGACAATACCATGACACGAGCGTGTGGCGGCGCTGGCGCTGACCCAGATCCGGCGTGATGACATGTGATGAGACGAAAATGTGGAATAAAGTCGTTATTTTTGTTTTTGTTCTTTACAGTTGAACCACTGATGTCACACGGACTACTTTGTCGATCATCTTGGTACTTTTCTGTACCTTGAACGTGGTAGTTACCTTGCTGTCTATGGGAGGGTCAGATAACTCTCAGATTTCATCAAAAATATCTTAAATTGTATTCTGAAGATGAACGAAGGTCTTAGGGGTTTGGAACAACACGAGGGTGAGTAATTAATGACAAAATGTTCAATTTTGGGTGAACTAACCCTTTAAATGTGTTAAGAAACTGTCATGAAAGTGTGCTCTATTTAAGTACACTTTTATTTTTGTAATATTATATTATCTGCAAGTAACATATTAACAGAATAACTCAATGAGATCATGTGTAGATAATATTCATTTTATTTTTTAAAAAGCAACACATTATTTAACATGTAAAACTAATCATTTTTAAATGTAGTTTTACATTTAAATGCTCATTTTCTAACAGAAAAGTATGTCAACACGGGCAAACAAGGTGCTTACAGTGGGCCATGTGGCTCGGGGTAACACAATGTTACAATTGCCCCCGATGTTGCAGCCATGATAAAATCTTATATGCTAACTAGCCACGCCTTTATTAGCATAGGTTGTTCATGTTAACTTTTTATCAATAACCTAGAGATAAAATATAAGTTTAAATTAGCAGTTGTTGTCTCCCCTACAGTTTTAATATATATATATATATACTTATAAGATTTGAAGTACACTACAAGTGCACATTCAGTACAATTAAGCACACATCTGAGAGCTTTAAATATAAAGGTTCTCTTCAAAATAAAGGTTCTTCAATGTTCTTGGGTTCAGCAAAGAATTGTTTTTCACTGTAGGCCTATAGCAGGGATCCTCAAATCTGGCCCACGAGATCCACTTTCCTGCAGAGTTTAGCTCTAACTCTAAACAAACACACTTGAGCAAGCTAATCAATGTCTTCAGGATCATTAGAAAATCCCAGGTAGGTGAGTTTGATCAGGGTTGAAGCTAAACTCTGCAGCGCATTGGCCCTCCAGGGCAAGAATTGAGGAACCCTGATTTATTTATTTATTTATGAAAAAGAGGGACTAGTTGATATGTTGTTCTGTTTTTTCACTGTAGAGTGATTATAACACAACTTTGTCAGATTTCTGTTTCTTTTCTTTTTGTTTTTTCTAAAACAATGGCCATTACATTTCTGTTTTTAAATCATTAAATTCATCCCCATTTACTTCCACTCAAATTGCCTCACCGCAATATTTATTCATTTATTTATTTACAATTTTAAATTAAATTAAATTAAATTTATGATCATTTCTGATTTTAAATCGTTCAAAAATTTACCCCATTTACTTCCACTCAAAGTGCCTCACCGCAATATTTATTTATTTATTTATTTAATTTAATTTAATTTAATTTAATTTAATTTAATTTAATTTAATTTAATTTAATTTAATTTAATTTAATTTAATTTAATTAAACCAGGTATGACATTTCATGACATTTCTGTTTTTAAATAATTAAATTCAGCCCCATTTACTTCCACTCAAAGTGCCTCACCGCAATATTTATTTATTTATTAATTTAATTTAATTTAATTTAATTAAACCAGGTATGACATTTCATGACATTTCTGTTTTTAAATAATTAAATTCAGCCCCATTTACTTCCACTCAAAGTGCCTTACCGCAATATTTATTTATTTATTTACAATTTTTAATTTAATTTAAAGGGGTCATATGATGCGATTTCAATTTTTCCTTTCTCTTTGGAGCGTTACAAGCTCTTGGTGCATAAAGAAGATCTGTAAAGTTGCAAAGACTAAAGTCTCAAATCCAAAGAGATATTCTTTATAAAAGTTAAGACTTGTCCACGCCTACCTAAAACGCCTCGTTTAAACACGCCCCCACATGTCTACGTCACTGTGTGGGAAGATTTGCATAATGCCGCCCAAATGTTCACGCAAAGAAAGAAAGCATAACTTTTATTCTCGCTGTAGTATTGTTGCCGCCGCTGCCATGTTGTGGAGATGCTGTGTGTTTCATTGTGAAAGCGAAACTACTTTGTTTGGCCTTCCAAAAGAGGACGATATCCGCTTCGTCATGCCTAGAGCTGATCCATGCTGGTTGCTGAGGAAATACATCAACTTCGCGCTGTCAATCGCCGGATTTCACCGGCTTTCACCGTGGACGAAGCGGAGTCCAGCCCGGGGTCGTCACATGTGGTTGCCGCAAGCATCAAAATATGGTAAGGGACATAACATTTCCGTCACACGCTTGAGGAATTCGGCCAATCACAACGCACTGGATAGCTGGCCAATCAGAGCACACCTCGCTTTTCAGACCGATGAGCTTTGTAAAAATCGACGCGTTTCAAAA
>NW_015647437.1:252049-262313 GCF_001515625.1 Sinocyclocheilus rhinocerous
CTCTGACTCTCCCATAGACAGCAAGGTAACTACCACGTTCAAGGTCCAGAAAAGTACCAAGATGATCGACAAAGTAGTCCGTGTGACATCAGTGGTTCAACTGTAAAGTTACGAACCTAAGAGAATACTTTTTTGCGCAAAGAAAACAAAAATAACGACTTTATTCCACATTTTCGTCTCTACTGCGTCACTTTGGACGCGCGTTCACGACAATACCATGACACGAGCGTGTGGCGGCGCTGGCGCTGACCCAGATCCGGCGTGATGACATGTGATGAGACGAAAATGTGGAATAAAGTCGTTATTTTTGTTTTTGTTCTTTACAGTTGAACCACTGATGTCACACGGACTACTTTGTCGATCATCTTGGTACTTTTCTGTACCTTGAACGTGGTAGTTACCTTGCTGTCTATGGGAGGGTCAGATAACCCTCATATTTCATCAAAAATATCTTAAATTGTGTTCTGAAGATGAACGAAGGTCTTACGGGTTTCGAACAACACAAGGGTGAGTAAATAATGACAGAATTTTCATTTTTGGGTGAACTAACCCTTTATATAAAAAGCAATACCGCAGTTTTGCTCATCAGCGCCTCCTGGACAGTCCTCCACACCATTGCAGTGAGCACTAGCAGGCAGACAGGTGCCATTAGAGCACAAGAAGCCATTGCACTTTTCTTTACCTGAAGGACAAAATCGAAAGATGCCAAATTGCACAGAATTATACATGGGTGAGCAACATGATTAGAGAAACCGATGCTGATGCATTTGGTCTTCCATAGAAAAACGTCAAATGCCATGAGGGTCAGTAAGGCAGTGTTTGAGACTGACCACACTGGGTTGGGTCCTCGTCGGAGCCATCCTGGCAGTCGTCATCTCCGTCACACACCCAGCGCTGAGGAATGCAGTGACCCGTGTGACACTGGAAACTACTGCTCTCGCACGTGTGGTGACCCACTTTATGTGACAGAATGAGGAAGAGAGAGACATTGAAGATGTAGATGTGATGTATTTCACTGCATATTTCTTGCACCGGTGTGTAAATGTGTGTCTTTTCTCTCACCAGTACAGTTGGCCTCGTCTGACCAGTCCCTGCAGTCGTTGTCTCCATCACAGCGCCACGCGTCCCGAATACACACACCTCTTGCACAGGTGAACTCCCCCGGTCCACACTTGTGAGATTCTAAAAGAAAGCAGATACAATATGAGCACTGCATTTATGTTACTTTAACTGAACTAAAAACAAATAAAATAGAGCTGAAAAAAAAGTCATTTTTTTTCAATCCAAGGAAATGCCATATCAACAAAACACTCTGCTGCCAAGCAAATGCAAAATGTTTAATGCAAAAAGTAAATCTTGTTCAAAATAATTAAGGCACGCTTTGACACAGTTTTCAACTAACGAACAGAAAAATTATATTAATTAATTGTATTTATATACAGTAATATAATCATTTATACATAGCAATGTACACAGCAATATTAATAAAAAATGACTATCTTCACATTTCTTCCATGAACATACACCATTTTTATAATTTTATAAAAAATATTTCTATTCAACTTTGATTTACTTTTATCTCACTTTTAGTAAATTTAGCTCCTTAAGTTTAATTCAGAGCAGTGTTATTTTGGAATTATTTATATATTCTTATTGTATTTATTTATATTTCTAATAATTTATTTTAATTTTTGCAATTTTGTCATGTGCTTTTGTCATTTTCATTATAATTTTTCATTTGTATAATTGTATAATTTAAAAAAACATTTCTATTCATCTTTGATTTACTTTTATCTCATTTTTATTAAATGTAGCACTCAACAAACTGATTTTATTTCAGTTAGTTGCAAAGGCCAAAAATTTATTAAATTCATATTTTTTTACCAGTTTAGTTTTAGTTAACAATAACAATATTTATTCAGAGAAACTTAAAAAAACATCGGTCAACTTTTTATTTGCAAGTTGCGAGATGTGTTCTTTAGGAAACTTAAAGATTAATTAAATAGTGCATTAAAATACTGTGATACTGCTTAATTTTATATCACCAACAAAATCATCTCAGATATATAATGAATATTTGACATATAGCCCTATACACAAACACATACCACAATGCTCCTCGTCACTGTTATCTCCACAGTCATCCTCATGGTCACACTTGAAGGCCAGTGGAATGCAGGACCCTGAGGCCACACAGCGGAACTGGACCGCAGAGTCACAGGAAGTGGTGGCTGCAGAGAGAGAAAAATATATGAAACACAGATCATACACATTTTCTGTGCATTTTAAACGAGACAGGGCTGATGATGTCACTCACGGCACTCCTGTTCATCACTCATGTCGCCGCAGTCGTTGTCACTGTCACACTTCCAGATGCTGCTGATGCATTTCCCATTAGTGCAGCGGTGCTGGTTTGGCAGGCAGGTGTGTTCTGAGAGTCAATAAAAGCAAAGAAATCCATTTCAATTTCATAAAAATGTTTATTTAGCATTTAGAGCTTTTGATATCTGACACTTCTGAGTCTGTCAGACCTGTCTTAACGCATGTATTATTGCGGAGCTGGTATCCACCGGGACACTGGCACTGATGCTCTCCTGAGGGTAAGATGGTGGTGGAAACTCCATCGGGGCAAACACAGTGATGCTTGTTTCCAGGCTGGGGAAGACACAGAAGACTGCATGGCTGATCCACACAAGCATTCTGACCTAAAGGAGAGGGAAAAAAATCTTTAAAAACTATTTCTGTATCCCAAGTAAACCAGTGGGGCCACTGTATGAAGCTGAGCCCATGAAATCAATATTGTAGTTTTGTGCTTTTATTGCTTGTTTGTTAGCTTTTTTACTACTAAAAAATTAAGTTGCAAAAATAAAATAAAGTGTGTAAAAATACACACATTAAAAATTTATTTCTCTATTCTTGTGTAAAAAAATAAAATAAAAAATATATATAGAGGACTCATCTTATACTATTATATCTTTTGTTAGTATTTTGAATTTAATTTTTATATTTTGTGTTTTATTTAGTTAAAGGTTTAGTGATATTATGTTTTTTTTTTTAATTTTAGGATATCGTTTTAGTTTCAGTTTAGTTTTAATTATCTTAGTACTTCAACTTAAACTAAAAAACAAAATTGCTGCCTTGGCAGTTAGCTACAATTAAAAAACATTACGTTTAAGTATTTTATTTTATTTCAGTTAACGTTCATCATATCTCAAGTAATGAAAATGTTTTTTATGGTTTTAGTTTTGGTTAACGATAATAATAAACCTATTGCAAATTCTTTGCATGCAAATAATTGTCCAATAAAATGCAAGTAAATGTATATATTTAGAAATGACTAATAATGATAACAACAATAAATTATAAAATGAGTTTATGAAAATAATTATTTTAAACATTCAATTTATACAATACAAGCTGACAAGTGGAAAACAGAAAAGCCCTGCAAGCTCTATAATGGTCTTTAAAGGTGTATTTCCCATGTGTTTCAGAAGGACTGTCTTCCCTTAAGGACTGACCTCTGTTTTTTCCCTTGTAAAAGATCTTGAGATCCATCACTCCTGTCAGTCTGCCCACTAGCATCTCACTGTCTGGTGAGCCTGATTTAGGTGCTTTGAAGATTCCCATTCTAGACCAGTCATCCCAGTACAGGTCATTCTACACCAACAAACACCAGTTCAACAAAGTGTTTATGATCATTAAAGACAGTTTAATATCAGTTGCAACATACCAAGAAGTGATAACATTGGGCCTACCTTAAAAACAGCAATAGCATAAGGATGCGGCAGGTCCTCCATTATCACAGTACGGCGGCTTCCATTAAAGTCTGCTCTTTCAATGCGGTCTCCATATGCCTCCGTCCAGTACAGCCATGATTCATCGGCCGTTATGCCGTTGGGCCAGCGAACTGCCTCAGACACAATGCAGGCGATGTTGGAACCGTCCATCCAGCTGCGGTAGATGCCTGCTGCACGATCGCCCCAGTCTGTCCAAAACATCAAGCTAAGAGAAACAGCAACTTAGTGGTCAGGGTGAAGGGAGCATGCAGATTGTTAAGGAAAACAAGTGATTTGTGGGAACACCGCACCTCTCTCCTGGCATGAGCGTCAGGGCTCGAGGCTGCTCCACCACTGAAGAATTGACCAGAGTGAGTCTCAGGTCTCCATCAGAGTTGGACACCTGGAAGAGAGACAGTGTGAGGATGACTACAGGAACGAACAACTGTAATTGATGCTGCTGTAGTTGTTTTAACCTGTGGTTACCTCGATTTTCTGAGCACCAGCATCCACCCAATACAGCAACCGGCTGATGGGGTCAAATGACAGCGCCTCCACGTTTTGTAAGTCCTTTCTGACAATCACTTCCTGTCCAGAGCTTCCATTCAAACAGAGTCTCTACAACACAAAATCAAAGAAAATCCTTATAAAATTAATAAATGCCTAATAAATTGTAATAATAATAATAATAATTATTATTATTATTATTATTGTTGTTGTTGTTATTATTAGATTTTTTAATTATCTAATCTAATAAAGTTTTTTTTACATTTCTGATTTTTTATATTATTTTCACAATATTTTTTATAAAAATAAATAAATAAATAAAAGGAAAAGAAAATTAAAGTTTTTTTTAATTATTTAACTGCTGATGCTTTTGGTATCACAACATTATAATGAAAGTGAACAAACAAACACCAATTAAATATCCAAAATTAGCCAATACAATAAAAAACAAAAAGGGTTCAAATATGCAGAATATTCTAGTAAAAAACAAAGAATGTATAAGACCAGGATGATTTTTCTGGGAAGTTTAACTGCTCAGGACAAACAAAAGTACTCATGAACAACTCATGACCACAAAGTTGTGATTAATCCAGGTAATGACAACCAGATCACTTAAAAGTTCACTTAATTTTCCACAGCACTGTGAATTTTTAATGTGATGTGTTCAATAAAGACATTGTTAGCTTAAGCACATTGTGTTTGTCCATACTTGTAACTTCGATGCAGATCAGATGACATTTTATAACCAACTAAAGCAGAAATCTTTAGTTGGTCACTATAAGCCAATATCTTTTCACTATATCTTTTCACTATATCTTTTCTTGTCACTATAAGGCGCTTTCACACCACGTACATCTAAGAACTCAGTTCTAGGAACTAGCCAGAAGGGTGGTTCCTAGAGAACCAATTTCTCCCTCGGGCCGTTTTCCTGGTTGCATTCGCAGCGGCAGCAGGAACTCTGAAGCAGCCGACAGCGACATTTATTCGCGGCATTCACAAACGTCAACAATCTGTGAATGGACAACGCCGTGATCGGAGTTTCATGATAACGGAGATGGAATGTATCAGCGTACTAGAACTAAATATGTTCCTAGTTCCTGCGGTGCGAACACGCGAAAAAAACCGAAACTTCCGCCAATAGTTCTAGGAACTATGAAAAAGTTGCACGGGTGAAAAAGCCCCTATATATATATGGTAGAGCTGCACAATTCTGGATAAATTGAGAATCACAATTTTTTTGTCTCAAATAGAGAACACGATTCTCTCACGATTCTGAACTAAACAAAATAATGTGACAAAAAATTATTGTTGCAGTCTATTTATAAGTGTTTAATTAATTTGAATGAATTAATAAACATTTGAATATATATTTAAAATATAATATATTTAATACACCCATTTTTAATATTGAAAAAGTGGTTTAACTGAATGATTCAATGACTCACTCATAAATACTTCACTTGTTTCATTACTGAATGAATCAGTGTTTTTGAACGAATCTCTTGAATGAATGATTCCATGTCAAATACATGTGGTGGGGGTTGGGGGTTGGAGTGGGGTATGAGTGGTTATGAACGAATAAATGAAATGCATTTGTCCGTGTTTCAATCAGTCTCGAATCGCGCTCGCGGAAAGTGCTTAAGTAACAGTGTCTCTTCCGCGGCTCGGTATGCTTTCAACTCGTTTTTTTAGTCTCGAGCAAGACTGTACGACATTCACATTACATGATTTGACTGATTTTTACGTAGAAAGGGCGACAGCGCACCGCATTAAAAGAAAGGATCATTCATGTTTTCATAACCGCTGGTCAAATTTAAAAACGAAACTAGAATTAAATCATCTTTGAGAGTAAGGGGGCCCCCTGGTGTTTCGGGGGCCCTACGCAGCTTGCGTATTTTGCGTATAAGGAGGATCGGCGCTGTGTAGTTGAAAAGACTGTTTGTGAAGCTGTTTCTTACCCAAACATGGTAAATGTCTGCTCTCTGTGTCAGCAGCAGAGTGAACACAGATTTGAATGTTCCGGTATGATTGTTTCAAATGTTTAATAGACACACGCGAATCATTGTCATTTAAAAACGGGATTGCATGGGTGTTTGAATCGAGATTGCGATCTTTTAACGATTAATCGTGCAGCTCTAATATATGGTACAGATCCCTATATTTATGTGAGTGAAGGACGTTTATTCACCTGTATGGTGTCCAGTGAAATATCAGCCCAATATAGGCAGTTCTTCTCATAATCAAAATCCAGAGCCACGGCTTCATGGAGACCCGAGAGTGGAAGCGGCTGGTCTGTACCTGTGGCCAGGTCATAGCGGTGAATGGAGCTCCTCACCGCATACAGGATAAACTCATTACTCTCTAAAAAAGAAAAGTAGGCAAGAGGTCTTAGTTAAGAGGTGAAATAAAGACTCATTCCAGAGAAATACACTACATATTTCACCCGAACACTCCCATGTGAGCATTTAATTTCAAAACCATTGGCACTAAAAGGGAGTTGTTCCTTGCTAACAGCTTGCACCCTTCTGGAAAGGCTTTCCATTTTCTGTTTCACTGCAAATCGTTAAAGAAAACTGATGGCACGGCTGAGAGTCACATCACTTCCTTTTCCCGCTGGATGAGATCTCAGCTTCTGAAAGGGCTGCTTATTTACTCCCAGCGTCCTCTAGTCAGAGAAGCAAGACAATCAATGTGGCCACTGAAGCGCGGTCAAGTGGCTGAGTGCCACAATGCTGGAGAGAAGAGGCAGTCTAGACAGCGACGGCTCTTAAGAACAGCTCGGTGGGGAGATGGGCTTTGATCACACTCCCAACAATCCTCATTTGACTTTCAAATCCCATCTTAAGGACTGACTGTCCACATTACTTTACTCAGCTTTCATTGTAGAAATCAGTCCATCATGTAATCTCAGCGTGGTCATATTGAGGCATTGCTGTATTGTACACATTCATGCTTATACTATAGACACACATTCAGACACAATTGTAGACATTACCGGGATTTTTATGTCACGTTGTGTCCTAAAATGCATTTCCAAATATCCTTTTTTAAATAACCAACAAATGTGTCTTTGATTGGGTTAAAAACAGGATTGATTGTGTTTTTTGCTACCAAACAACTAAACAGAATCATGAAATTATTAGTAAAAATGAGATCCCATAAGTCAAAGAGTCAAGAAGAGAAGTGAAAAGGTCTAATCTAAACTATATTTTGCATATGCATACAGTTAGTATGTCTTCAGTGATAAGCATTTTAAGTTCGCCTGTAAAAAAAAAAACTGTGTTCTAACTCCAAAATGGAAAAAAAAAAAAGTTAAAGATAGATTTATGCCTCATTTAAAATATGTCAATGTCAACGTGTCTTAAGAGGTTCAGGTCAGAATGTTGCAGTCAATGCTGTGGTTAGATGAACGCCACTCTTTTGAGTAAATGGCATTTCTATAAAGGTCAAAAGATCCAAATCGATGCAATGATCAGTGAGCAAACAAAAATTCTATGAATGACAGATATAGACCTTCAGCATATTAAATGTACACTACTGTTCAAAAGTTTGGGGTTGGTAAGATTTTTTTGAAAGATGTCTCTTCTGCTCACCAGTGAAAAATGCAGTAAAAACAGTAATATTGTTAAATATTACAACTTAAAATAGCTGTTTTCTATTTGAATTTATTTTAAAATGCATTTTATTCCTATGATGGCAAAGCTTAATTTTAAGCAGCCATCAATCTAGTCCTCAGTGTCACATGATCCTTCGAAAATCATTCTAATATGAACAGTTGTGCTGCTTGACATCTTTGTGAAAATGGTGATACTTTTTTCAGGAGTCCTTCATGAATATAAAGTTTAAAAAAAACAACATTTATTTGAAATAGAAAGTTTCTGTAACATTATGAATATCTTTACCGTCACTTTTTATCAATTTAATGTGTCCCTGCTTAATAAAAGTATAAATTTATTTTAAAAGTATACAAATCGTATTTGTTATTTAATTCATTTACATTTTCATTTTTATTATTATTATTTTTATCAACTTGCTTTAAAATGTGCAATATAAATATATTTGACTTGTTTCTCCACCCTTATTTTGCTCAATATTCTTGCAACTTTTTCCCTGTGAAATAAAATGTCACAACTGTTCTTTATCATACAACATAATGCATTATAATCAGTTCTGTTGCAATTTGCTTGGTTTATTTTACGGTTCAAGTCAGGATTTAAACCTGTTTTACATTTCACACTAAACAAGGACTGTACCACTAAACTATCCCATCTAATATAAAGGACTTTTTTTGGTCATGTATTGTCTTTTGGTCATGTAAATATCTTTACTGTCACTTTTGATTCATTTTCTAGCTGACACTTTTGAACGGTAGCGCATTAAAAAAAGACAAACTTGCATGTAATGTAAAAGAAAATAAATAATTCCTTTTTTGTATCACTAACATTATTAGTCTTGTGAAGTCTTTTTTTTTTTATTAGTTTGAGGCCGTGTTATGAACTTTGACTCCACAACTTCATGTTGCATCCCATAGGATTGTGTTGTGTTACATAAAAGAGCTTAGAGAATATGATTGTATAAGCAAAGAGGAGGATCTTACTGTACCTCCCACAGGACAGGGCAGCATTTCTCCATCCAGCCGAGCTTCAACATCTCCCCCACTGCAGCTGTCTCCAGAAACCTTCCTGTACCTAAAGCATCAGATGACACACCTTAACATCAGTGGAAATAATTTGCTACATTTCACAGCAAATTTCTCTTCTTGAAGAACTTTGTTCTAAAAGTTGACACTAGGTGATGCTGTAATTACACGTCTATGAATTTTCGTGCATTTCGTGCTAAATTCTTCTTTTGCTGTCCTGATGCTTGCATAATATTTTGAGAAGTACCAAAGTTATCAGGAGTTTATCTGAAACTGCTAATTCCATTCATCATTTATTGGCATTAGAGATGTGCAGATCTACTGGCCAACATGAGTATGATAGTTATTCTAAATATAATGGACGATAACCAATACATAGCTAATATTATGCTTTTTAGACTATATACTGTATACAGATACTAAAAACTAAAACCAATAGTTTAGTTATTTCTGTGATATGTTACTTCTGAATGTTGGTTTTACATGCTTTTTTATTAAATTAACTGAATGAATGACCATATAAATAAAACATATTGATACCCGCAGTATTGATGCATTATTGTGAGCAAAATAATCATGATATATCTATATTATTTTTCTGAAACATGCCCTTAAAGGGCAAGAACATTTCTAGAGTTGTGTTAAATGGGTTAATCTTTGCTGTAATTTATCACTATCCCTTCAAGTTAAATCTAGATTAAAGGGTTAGTTCACCCAAAAATTAAAATTGGCCCATAAATTACTCACCCTCAAGTCATCCTAGGCGTATATGACTTTCTTCTTTCAGACGAATCCGGTCGGAGTTATAATAAAAACTGTCTTAGATTTTTCAAGCTGTTTAATGCCACTCTGCGGGTGTTGCATGCATCAGTCCGAAAGAAGTTAAATAAAAAGTGCCCATCCATAAAAAAAAATTTCTCACATGGCTCCGGGAGGTGAACAAAGGCCTCCTGTAGCGAATCGATGCGTTTTTGTAAGAAAAATATCCATATTCAAAACGTAATAATCACTTTAATGTAGCTTGCGCCAACAGTTGTACACGGAAGCAGTTCCGGGTGGATGACCTCTGAGGTCAGCATGCGCCGGTGAGTCTCGTGAAAACCAACGTTTGTTAACAGGAGCAAAGGAAACAAAGTTTCCTTACTTTAGCAAAGGAAAACCAGTCTCCTCTTGGCGTATATCGAAATCCTCCGACATTCTTCTTTACAAATCCTCGTTTTGTACTTCTAATTAGTGACCGGTGTTTTGTTTTGATCTCTCCCCTGCGCTTCCGCGTGCGTCACTTCTGACCGGCGCATGTGCAAAGCTGACCTCCATACGTCATTCCCCCAGAACTGCTTCC
>NW_015647437.1:264747-266433 GCF_001515625.1 Sinocyclocheilus rhinocerous
CTCCCCTGCGCCTCCTGCTTTGTCGCGTCTGACCGGCGTAAGCGCAAAGCTGACCTCATACATCATCCGCCCGGAGCTGCTTCCATGTACAACAGTGAGCGCAAGCTAGATTAAAGTGATTATAACGTTTTAAATATGGTTATTTTTCTTACAAAAGCACATCGATTCGCTACAGGAGGCCTTTGTTCACCCCTCGGA
The DNA here is from genome assembly GCF_001515625.1 of Sinocyclocheilus rhinocerous. NCBI lineage: Eukaryota > Metazoa > Chordata > Actinopteri > Cypriniformes > Cyprinidae > Sinocyclocheilus > Sinocyclocheilus rhinocerous. The sequence continues at coordinate 264,946 of NW_015647437.1, forward strand.
GCCATGGTGAACTAACCCTTTAAGTTCCACTGTGAAATATAAAAGTCCCCACCCAGTTAAATAACCAACATTAGCTGATAAAAAAGAAAGAAAAAAAACAACACTGACCTACATGTTACAAAAAAAAAAAAAACTAAAAAAAAAAAAAGTTTGGTTCATAATAGATATGATCATAATATATTGAGCATCCCTAAATAATAGTAATTAACTTTACTTCCCCATTTTCCCAGGAATCATTACTATAATTGTGATTAACCTCATTTCTTCACATCTCACATCTCAACTGACTGAGCAAGAGATCTAAACTCATCCAGATAAATTCGGTTCAAGTCAGTGTTCTAAATAAATCCTCTCCTCTCGACTGCAGATAATGAGAGGAGAGATGCATGGTGACACAGCAGTGGCAGATCTAATAATGCTCCCGGGCTGCAGCTTATGGTGGCGGCTAACATTCTGTATACAGGAGGACACAGAGCCTTTAATAAGTATTCACCCCCGTAAGACTTTCTCATGTTTTGCTGATTTACAGCACTGAATCACAAAAGATATGATTTGGCTTTATAGAGGGAACAAGAAAGTCTTCAAAGTGACCTCTACAAAGTAATCTAAAATCATTATAAAAATAAGATTAAAATAACTGATTTTATAAGTATTCACCCCATTTAATATATATATATATAATCATTTTTTTTTTTTCATGTTTTGTTATGTTGCTGCCTTATGTTAAATTGCATTAAATTACTTTTTTCCCACGTCATTCTACACTCTATACACCATAATGGCAAAGCAAAAAACTTTTCGCAAATTTATTAAAACTAAAAAACTTAAATGATTCCATTGCATAAGTATTCATACCCTTATCTGGTACAGTTGAAATTGAGCTCAGGAGCATTCATGTTGCTTATAGATGTTACTACACATCAAGTGAAGTTAACCTGTGGCAAATTCAATTGAATGACACACATCTTAATAAAAGGTCTAACAGCTGATAATGCATATCAGAGCAAAAATCAAGCCCTGAGGTCAAAAGAACTGCCTGTAGAGCTCAGAAACAGGTTTGCGTCAAGCCACACATCTGGGGAAGAGTTCAGAAAAAATTCTGCTTCATTGAAGGTTCACAGAAGCATGTTGCCTCTTTGCAAAAAAGCACCTAAAGGACCCTTAGACTGTGAGAAACAAGATTCTCTGGTCTGATGAACCTCAATTCCAAGCATCATGTTTGAAGGAAACCAGCACTGCTCATCACTTGCAGAGTGCCATCCCAAAAGTAAAGTGTGTTGGTAGCAGCCACATGCTGTTGGGCTGTTTTTCAGCGGCAGGGACTGAGGGACTCATCAGAGTAGAAGACAAGCTCAATGCACCAAAATATAGAGATAGCCTTAATGAAAACCCAGTCCAGAGCGTTCAGAACCTCAGACTGGGCAGAAGGTTCACCTTCCAACAGGACAATGACCCTAAGCACACAGCAAGAGTGGCTTATAGACAACT
>NW_015647437.1:266626-267090 GCF_001515625.1 Sinocyclocheilus rhinocerous
TACATAAATGGCTATATTCACATTGATTATACTTGAATAATTTATATTTTGATTAATTAAAATCTTCCACAATACTACAATCACAAAATACAGTGCCTTGCGAAAGTATTCATACCCCTTCATTTTTTTCACGTTTTGTTATGTTGCTGCCTTATGTTAAATTGCATTAAATTACTTTTTTCCCACGTCATTCTACACTCTATACACCATAATGGCAAAGCAAAAAACTTTTCGCAAATTTATTAAAACTAAAAAACTTAAATGATTCCATTGCATAAGTATTCATACCCTTATCTGGTACAGTTGAAATTGAGCTCAGGAGCATTCATGTTGCTTATAGATGTTACTACACATCAAGTGAAGTTAACCTGTGGCAAATTCAATTGAATGACACACATCTTAATAAAAGGTCTAACAGCTGAAAATGCATATCAGAGCAAAAACCAAGCCCTGAGGTCAAAAGA
>NW_015647437.1:267236-292789 GCF_001515625.1 Sinocyclocheilus rhinocerous
GTGTGTATGTGTGTGTGTGTGTGTGTGTGCGTGCGTGTGTGTGTGTGTGTGTGTGATATAACACATCAATTGTAAATAATCAGTGGTGCAGTCATTCTTTTTGTAAGTTAATTTCATTTTAAAACTACCAATTTTTAATTCCAATAAATTCTGCCTGGTTCAGTATTGTATGATAATAAAACATGAACAGAGCAACATTTCTAATGTTAACTGATATTAAATTTAACTTATTTTTTTTTAATCAGTACTCAATTACTGTTCAAAAGTTTGGGGTCGAAGATTTTTAAATGTTTTTGAAAGAAGTCTTTTATGCTCACAAAGACTGCATTTATTTGATCAAAATACTGTCAAACAGTTATATATATATATATATATATATTACATATATATTACATATTAAATATTATTACAATTTAAAATAAGTTTTTTTCTATTTTAATATATTTTAAAATGCAATTCATTCCCGTAATTCACGATGGCAAAGGTGAATTTTCAGCATCATTACTCCAGTCTTCAGTTTCACATGATCCTTCAGAAATTATTCTAACATGCTGATCTGCTGCTCAAGAAAGATTTATTATTAGTATCAATGTTGAAAACAGTGCTACTTAATATTTTTGTGTAAACTGTGAAGCATTTTTTTAAAGATTCTTTAACAAGTGGAAAGTTCAAAACAATAGCATTTATTAGAAATATAAATCTTTTGTAACATTATAAATGTCTTTACGGTCACTTTTGATCAATTGAATGCATCCTTGTTTAATAAAAGTATTAAAGTATTAATACTGACTAAATTTTTTAATCGTAGTGTGTATAATCAGTTGTGTTTTTGTAGGTAAAGGTAACATTGTTCTCACCCTTTGCTGCGGCGGTAAGTGGTGCCCACCGGACAGGGTACTGGTGGGGCATAAAGGTTTCCAGAAAATTCAGGATCAGGCAAGCACACCTCGAGAGACAGATCCTCACTCAGCTTAAACCCGTAGTCACTGCAATCAGATAAAGATGACACAAAGTAGTGGAAAATGATTGGCATTCAGGTGAAGAAAATGGCCAAATGAGAAAAGCAAAGGAAAACGGGATTTCGGCTCATACCACTCATAGTCCTGTCGAGTGCAGGAGCAGTTGGACAGAGTGACGGGCCTGTCGAAGTCCTCGCCGTTGAAGCAGGTGGCGTGAGGCGAGCGGCGCTTGTACACCATCTCTCTGCCGAGCAGACAGCCGTTTCCCCTCTCGTCAGAAGGAGACCAGCGTTTATAGTCGCCCTCCAAGCACGGCACACCTAAACACATAACATCAGATGTAGAACTGGCTGCTAGGGGATTTGCTGGGCAGTTACTAAGGTGTGGTGGTTACAAGGTGCACCAATTATAAGTGCACTGTTCTCTTACCAAGCACATCACTAGTGTTGACCTGCACAATGAGCCAGCTGTGTTTCTGGTCCGCATATGAGCCGAAGATGGTGAAGATGGTGCTCTTTTCACCCGGTTCAGTCAGCAGCTGGTACACATATACCTCCTGCTCTGAGAACTGGAACTCTTTCCAGGTTTCCCCCTCGTTGGTACTGAATCTGAGCCAGCAAAAGACGAGACACAGCTATCAGTAACGTCCTAAAGCCAGATAATACTCAAAGAGCTTCTACTAAAAGCAGAGTGACATTAGATCCTTAAACGGTTACTGACTTGAGTGTTCTGGTGGAGCCACCCTGTGCGATAGCCATCAGGATCCCTCCATGATCTCCCCAGGTGTAGAAATGAGGACCAGCCAGGGCCTAAAGAACATACATATCCGTTACATGGAACAACAAATGCTACTACACTTTTCAAAAAGTCTGGGAATATAAAAAGTGCTAATATACTGAGCAGCAGCATCGTACAACTTTGTTTTTGTTTTTGAGGGGTAACTAATGGCACTTTGGCTCAACTGGTGCCCTAAGTGAGATAATAATACATGACTAAAAAAATCCTTTATATAAGATGGGATAGTCTAGTGGTACTTCTTTAATATGTAAAGGAAAACAGGTTAAACTCCTGATTTAACATATTTATGATTTATAAAATCATAAATGAATATATAAACAAACTAGGGATGCTCATTTCGGTTCATTTTTCCGACCGACAACCACCGTTGGTATCCGAACATTAACCGTTAACTGATAAGATTTGAATATTAAATTAGTATTAAATAAATAATAGAATGGACGAGTGTCTGTGACGCATTAAAAATACACCTGCAGCGCTTCTGAGAACAAAGAAAAACTGAATGAAATAATATAAATAAAAAGAATAAAATAAATAGGCCTACACAAAATATTTTTCACTTAAATAATTAAATTAAGATGACACACACACTGAATCCTTCAATGCACTTTGAAGAACCTAATGTTTTTTTTCATCAGACATAAATCCTCTCATTAGAAATAAATTGTAATAAGAGAATAATTGTGCAGTAGTGTAGAGCTTCATTGAATATAATGAAACTTTGTGAGATTGCGAAGAACTGAAAATGAGTGACAGCTTTTTATTGCTTCCCAAACCCATTCAGAATTTGAATACATTCACTCACGGATTCACTCTCTGATAACCATTTATCCAATATTGCCTTTTGCCATTGTGTTGCCTTTATTACTTCAGTTAAGTGAAAGTGGAGCAGGTGCTTGCGCAGTGAAATATATCTGTAGGCAAGTGCGGTTGCAGGTATCTCTACGTCCCCGGCCGTGAGTTAACAAATATGCATAGAATAATAATGCATAATAATAATAAATAATGCATAAAATTATTATTAATTAATTAATTATTATAGAATATTTTTCTTTAACAATGCAGCAAACTTTAAAAAATACTTGGAAAAAAAACTTTTAAAACCTTTTAAATCGTTCAGCTGAGTATTAATCGGTCAAAATTCTTTCGGTTAACGGTAAAACCATTAAAATATGAGCATCCCTAAAACAAACCAAGCAAATCGCGAAAGAACTGATGATCATGCATTATGATCTACAAAAAAAGAGCAGATTTGATCTTTTGCTTCAAATGAAAAAAAAGATATGGGTGTTCGGAGCAACATAAGGGTGAATAAATATCATGTCAAAAATAACTGCAGAAAAAAAAAATTATGAGAAAATCAAATTAAAATGAAAAAAGTAAATAAAATATTGAGCCACTACATAAATACAACAATACAAATATAAATAAAATATTAACTGAAATCATCATCATCATCAAAAAAAAAAAAAAGTCAAAAGTGCAACATAATTGGATTGAGCAAATTTGGACACATGAATGGCTGATTTCTGTGTTCTATGCAAACCCAATTTTTTACCTAAATAACCGTTTTTTTTATTTTTTTTATTGCACTATCACAGAGATGCAGGTCCTCACCTCTCTCCATCTGACCCCTGCGCTGCTGGATACATACACATTGGGCTTATTGGCCAGATTCTTTCCAACAGATCCTGTATAGAAGATAGTAGAGAGAGAGAAAAAGAGACAGAGAGAGAGCCAATATTTACACTGCATCTGGTGTCATATATCACAGGCCTCAATTACAACTGATATCAGGTAACCATCTGACAAAATGACAGCGTTTAAAACAAGTGTAAAAGGGGTTTATGTTTCATGATGTAAACCACATGAGAGATGGTCTCAAGTGCATCTGACCACATCATATTTGTAGTGTAGATGCTAATGTTTCAGCCTACTCAAAATTCAGACCACAATAGAGACAAAACAGCAGGAAATTAGCTCAAAGAAGAACAAACCCAGCAAAGGGCAAGAAACACTGTGTTCCTGTCAGATGCTTCAGTCTCGCCGCTGTGACAAGAAGCCCAGACAAGGATACTGTCTGTCACCTTCTCCTTCGACACCCCTGACATCAGAATCATCGGTTTCCTTTTTTCGACGCCATGCATTGTACTGCTGCATCACCGCAGGTGGTTTTGTCATTAATTAATTTGAGTGCTAATGAACTTCATTTACATTCATCTCCTTAAGAGAGATATGCGGCACTTAACACGTTTTTTTGCAATAAGAACAATGCTGAGGTGGCGTCGATGAGTGCGAGGGTGTGTTTGTATGTGATAATTAGCCAGTGGGTGAAGTACAAATAATTAGCACATCTGCGCCAGAGCGATAGCAGACATTTTCACAAGCCTCCTGCGCCTCTCATCTTCATGCATGCACATTATCTAATAATCATTTAATTAAAGGCCTGGCTGCGGCTGGCAGAGAGAGAGAGAGGGATACGAGAGGGAGGAAGTGCCTTCCAAACCGTGCAAAGAGAGCAAAATCAATGTTTTCCGCCAGGCATGAACTCAAGAAGTCAGGCTCATGCACTTGCTCCCTATCATTACAGTGTGTACTGTGTTCTCTGAAGGGACCTACACACACTTGGTTAACAGGAGCAAAGCAACATAAACAGGAAGAAACAGAACAAGCTGCTAAAGTGTTTGTATTTCCTCTCTCACGCACATATGAGAGGAGCAGAGAGCAGGTTATGTGGCCTACCTGTTGCCATGATGAGGCCAGGTGCAGACTCTTTAGACAGAACAGGGATCCTGCGCAGCTGAATATTCAGCAGCTGACTCCATCTCTGGGCCAAGTGCAGGGAACAGCCATTGTCCAGCTGAGAAGGCAAGAGAGAGAGATAGTAACAAACAGTTCACTGGAAAAGCATGAAAAAGCCCTACTTCCTCCTACGATCGTAAAACTTAGCAGTCTAACTCCTTTTTCGCAAATACAAAACCACAGCTTCATTAACACATGCTTGGCATCACGAATACACAAAATAGAGCAAAAAGTGGAGATTCTACACTCATGGTAGGGATAAGCACAATATATTGGTATCATACCAGTTATCTACTGATATTAAAGTTTTTTTTTATGTATCACTATCACTCAGTCTTGGGTATTTAATCGTTTATGCTCATGAGTCATGAAGATAACCTTTGCCATCATCTAATGCCCACTTTAAAAACATTAAAAATATTAATAATTTATAAACACTATTCAAAGTAATATTTAGCAAATCTCAAAATGAATATCCATTCTTCATACTGTACATTATTACAGTTTTGATGCCAAAATAATCTGTAGCATTTAAAATTAAACATAATGCATATTAAATATAATACATACAATAAGTATATTACATTTTTAGAAATTTAAATTTAAATTTTAAAATTTATAATTAAAATTGATTTTTTTTTTAACTGATTTGAAACTTTTTTATTTGACAAATAAATTAAATAAATATATAACATGAATGTTTTAGACAAAAGAATATAATGTATAGACAAAATAATATAACATTTTATCTAACATTTATCGGTTATTGGCCATAAATTTACTCAGTACTCAGTACTTAAAGTACTCAGTACTCTAGTACTCAGAAATGCCAGCAATGATCATTCATAAAATGTTATATTTCGTTACAGTGGCATTTTGGGTAGTAGTGTGCGGTCTGAAAAGTTAGAGGGGGGTAGAAATTTATGCCAAAAAGCATATAGTGCATTTCAGGGGAAGAAAATTCACTCAACTCTGCATAGAAAGAGCATCCACATCGGATGTGTTTGTGTGCTAAAAAAACTGAATGGGAGTTAAACCTAATGGACCAAAATCACATGGATCTTGCTTTTATATTTTGGATTATTATTAAATTGACAGGACATCTAAAAGAAAAACCCTTTACCCCAGAGTATTTGGCTGATTAATCTAGTACTCGAGTATCCAAAATGACCAACATCCCTAATACCTGGCAGTCTACGGTTCCTCCCAGGCTGTCGGCCGCAGGTGGCTGCAGAAGCTCCCAGGTTCCTCCTTTATCAAACGTGATGACTGACCGCATGTTGTCCTCAGTGACCGATCCATTGATCAGAGTGGCCACAAACACACCCCTCAGCCCCTCGACCCGGTGGAGATCTGCAAACGGCTCGTTGGCGAAGTACCTTTCAAACACACAAAAACACAAATCTGTTTCCATGTGCCATTCATATCTGCCAAGAGAGGGGCTCTATAAAAATGCCAGTGGCACGCGAGCCAAGCGCATCTCATCTGCATTCCGCACTGCAGTAATTGCGTCTCTGCTCTCAGGCGGCCGTGCTGAGCTCAGTGGTTTGGCGGTGGGTGAGATCATGCTCTGCCGCAGAGTAAAACAAAAGCATGTCCTTGGGAAGCTGTGTAGGAATGATAGATTGCTTTTCTACTGACAGTGTGAGCGGAGGGACCGGTGGGCGAAGACATAGGTCTTGCATTAGAGAGACGAGACCTCACTAACCTGCTTATGGGTTGAGGTGTGCAGAGCCAAATCGGATTTACAGCACTGATGAGGGGCCGTCACTAAACCAAGAGGAGTTCAAGTAAAGGTGACAAGACCAAAAGCTGTGTAAGACCGGGGCTTACCGTGAATTACTGAAGTGGGACATGTTCCTGGCTCAACATGGTTGTTGGCTCTCAGACAAAATTTCTAACTACATTTTTGGGTTGGGGCTTCAACCAAAATTTGTATCAACCTATGATTTCCTTTGGGTTTTAGGGATTATGGTTAGTCTGAAGTTAAGAAAAAGGCGTTATGGTTAGTGTAGGTCAATGGTTCTTGTTTTTTAGGGTGAAAAGTAGAAAGTTTCTATTGAAAACTGCTAAGAAATGCATTTATTTATTTATTTATGCATTTTCAGATTTACACTAATGTTCAAAGGTTTAGGGTCAGTAAGATTTTTTTATTTATTTATTAATATTTGTCATCAGCAAGAATGCATTAAACTGATTAAAAGTGAAAGTAAAAAACCCATTTGTTACAAAAATTCGGGATTCAAATAAATGCTGTTCTTTTGAACTTACTATTCATTAAAGAATCCTAAACAATTATATTATGGTTTCCACCAAAATATATGCTGCACAACTGTTTTCGACATTGATAATAAAATTAAATGTTCATGAGCACCAAATCATCATATTAAAATTATTTTTGAAGGATCATGTGACACGGAAGACTAGAGTAATGATGTTGAAAATTCAGCTTTGCCATCACTCAAATAAATTCCATTTTAAAATAAATTCAAATAGAAAACAATTAATTTGTTAATTTGTAATAATATTGTTTCACAGTATTAGTATTTTTACTGCATTTTTGATCAAATAAATGTAGCCTTGGTGAGTAGAAGTGACTTCTTTAAAAAAAATAATAATAATTTAACAACCCCAAACTTTTAAACGATTCTGTATAGATTTATGATGATTAACAAAAATACAATTTTTATTTTCTTTTAAGCTTAAGGTAGTCTTTTCAAAAATATGTTGCATGTAAATAGTATTTATGAATTGTTTGTAAATATTCTATATATCACTTGTAAAGACAGAAAACTACCAATAAAAAGACAAAAAGGCAATACAAAATATTTAACATTAATGAATGGAGTTAGGGACACAATTATTTAAAGGGATAGTTCACCCATAAATGAAAATCTTATCATTAATTACGCACCCTAATGTCGTTCCAAACCCGTAAGACCTTCGTTCATCTTCGGAACACAATTTAAGATATTTTTGATGAAATCCAAGAGCTTTCTTACCCTCCATAGACAGCAAGGCAATTGACACGTTCAAGGCCCAGAAAGGTAGTCAGGACATCGTTAAAATAGTCCATGTGACATCAGTGGTTCAACCATAATGTTATGAAACTACAAGAATACTTTTTGTGTGCAAAAAAAACAAAAATAACAACTTTATTCAACAATGTTCTCTTTCGTGTCAGTCTCCGCTGTGCATTCACAAGAGTACTATGACGTGGTAGTTCCATTGCTGTCTAAACAGGGTCAGAAAGCTCTCGGATTTCATCAAAAATATCTTAAGTTGTGTTCAGAAGATGAACAAAGGTCTTACGGGTTTGGAACGACATGAGGGTGAGTAATTACTGACAGAATTTTCATTTTTGGGTGAACTATCCTTTTAATAGGAATGTTGTTCCAGGACCAACAAACATAAGTCCTACTTTGGTAAATCACTTTTATGGTCACACCATCTGTGTTTATGTACTGTTCTGCAGCAGGAAGGCATCTCTCTCTCACACACACTGTGATGTTTAACTGTACCTGATAAGCGTGTTGCTCCCAGAGCCATCAGGGCTGTAGAACAGCATGTTCTCTAGGGACAGAGAGAAGGCTAGGCCCTGTGTGTCTGAGATGTACAGGTGTGTAACGTTATTATTGTGGTTCACGCATACGAACACCTGGTCCTCCGAAGCATCTGCTATGTAGTACTCCTGCAGAGAGAGGAGAGCAGGGAATCGCACGAGACAGGTAAACAACATGAAGCTTTAAAAGTCATGACCATAAATTTATTTCTGAGACTAAACGAAGCTGACGGCACTCACCGTGATGGGGTGGCGGGTGTTAAACTGAGCTGCTCTCATTGGCTGCCGGTTGTAGGAAACCCACAGCTGGACAGACTGAGACTCGTGGCTCCCAAACAACGTCTGTGGAACACATTAATAATAATTAGCTTAACTAAAACAAATAAATCAAACTGGATATCACATATTAGTGAAGTGAAGTGACGTGTGGCCAATTATGGTGACCCATACTCGGAATTTGTGCTCTGCATTTAACCCATCCACGTGCACACACACAGCAGTGAACACAGACACACAGTGAACACACACACATATATAAAAGAAAAGAAAACAATGACTACTAAAAATGACAAAAAAAAACAAAAAAAAAACTACAACTTTAACTAAAATTAAAATGAGAACAGAAAATCTAAAAATAAAAATTGATTCAAAATATTAACAAAAACTATAGCTTTATATCAATGCTAAAATAACACTGATTAGAGATTAATCGATGTCTTCTTATGACTAATAATGAAACAGATTATTTTAATATTTATATCTAAAAACATTATTTCAGCTTTGACACAGTAATAACTATATGATCAACAGACTACAACAAAAACAATATGTATTTCGGTTATTTTTATTAATAATAAAATTCTTAAAATAATATTAATCATTTATATTAATTTGTATAATAATAATAATAATAATATATTATTATTATAAATAAATTAAAGTAATTTATACACTTAATAAAATAATTTATAATTGTAGTAATTGTTACTTACGGCATTATATTTATAAAAAGATGTTTTGGTATATGAATGTTCACATATTTAAAGTTTTTTTTTATTTTTATTAATATTTAAAATTTGGACTAAAAATAATAATTAAAAAAATTGAATTGAGTTAATGCCCAAACAATAAATTAAATAATTTAATGTACATATGTGAACACTGGTAAACAGCTGAATAAAAAAAGTGTGAATATCTTTTAAAAAAATGGTAAAACAGATGTATCAGTCTATATCTAGTTAAAATGCAAGGTGGTTTGTTTCACTACTTTCCACTGCTACTCAAAACTAGAACATGGTGCAGCAAAATAATTAAAATTAAACATCACAGAGTCATAAAGATTTTATAAAGTAATCTGATACCTTCAGTTACCATAAACCATGGCATAATACCACTATAAATGGGGTCTGAATGGCAGACAATATCAGCATGGGCAGATATGCCCAGCCAGCACTGTTTTCACTAGGGTCCTGTACCTGTTAACGCTTAATAAGGACACCTGGGGATTTGGAAAAGGAAAAAACAGTATGTCTCATTTGTACCTCTAAAACTGCTGGTTTTTTAAAGATAAAAGGGAAGGAAAGCTGGTGTGAGCGGTACTAATCTAGTCAGTGTCCCAGCAACCTAGATGTGCCTCTGTCTAGCACTGTCTGAAATGAGCAATGCGTCATGAAGGGATGAGTCTTTTCACTCCTTCTTCCCAAGTCTCTCCTTCACTTTCTCCCCTCAGGAAATCAAAGCTTCAATCAATTCTGAAGTTCAAGCGGTTCAATCAGTCTCTCCTTTGTACGACAAGCTGTCACTGTAATCAAGCTGTGGGTGAGTAAGAGTTACTTACATCAGGTTCACAAAGCTGTAAATTAAAGTCTCACTATAATAAACAGATTACGTAGAACCAAACGAAAGGTTTGTGTCCGAGATATGTGTTCAATATTCACTACATAAATACCTCATGTGAAATGAGGGAATTCAAATGACTAAAAACTACTGCCATTCCGACAGATTTTTCAAAACTGTTTTCTTGCCGTGTAAACAAGTAAACAGATTTGCCTAAAAAATTTGATTTTTGCTGCCTGCCTAAAAGCCAAAGATGCCATTAGAGGTGAAAAAGGCATTACTCGAAAAAAGCAAAGAAACAGATTCTCTACATTAATCAGGTTTATTGCTGTTTCCTAGAATAGATCATACTGCAAAGTCAAAAAGGGCTGCAAGATGGGAGTGGTAACAGGCAAAATACTAATAAACACAACCAGCGAAAGGGATTTATTGGGTCAGTGTAAGAACAACAGGAAGACAGCCTGTCGGATTAAAGTGTATATATAAGCATTATCATCCTGAATAACAAGTTTTACCACTTCCTTGTTCAAAGGCACAAAGGCTTAATGTTTTCTTTCTCGGCTCTCCGCACTGCCTCGTTTTAAGTCACACCATTCATGCTATTGATTTATCTCGCTGTTAACGGCTGTCTCCAGGAACAGACTGCAGTGTTGTGGAAGCAGCCAAAACACAATCTGGCTTTAGAGAGCAAAGACCGGGGAGATCTCTCGAAACAGACGCTGTTGCCGGGAGATCTTAAGAGAGCAAAGTGTGTGATAACAACAATCAAATCACAAAGCTGCAACAACCAGATCCAGATGCCAATGTTTAGATATGGTACCATAATATGTTCTTGTGTAAACAATACATCATTGCATGCAATTACTGGACAAGGTTATTAAAAATGATGTTAAACATTATAAAGTATTCAGTATTTTATATTATATTCAAATATTAAATAATAAAAGTTATATGTAGTATACTTGCATATGAAAATACACTACAGAGTTTACTATATAATTTAATATATAAAAATATTAAAATACTATAAAAATTTGTTAAAAAAATAGTTAAACTCTATCCAATTAAGTTTTTTTAGAGCTGAGTGGAATTAAACAAAATTATATTTATTTTCTATTTGCCTTTAAAAATTATAATTTAATTTTTAGGTCTGGAAATCAAAAGTTTAAAACCATGGTATTTTTAAGAAAACATTGTTAAAGGAATAGTTCACCCAAAAATGAACATTTTGTCATCATTTACTCACCCTCATGTCATTCCAAACCTGTATAAGTTTCTCTCTTATGTTGAACACAAATTTTTTTGAAGAAGAAGAACCAAACAGTTGCTGGTCCCCACTGACTTACATACTGTAGTAGGGAAAGAAATACTATTTAAGTCAACAGGGATAGCTAATAAATAATAATAGTACTTAAAATATTATCATTCTAATAATACTACATTATCTATAGTATTTAATATTTACATTTAATATATATAATACTTTTTTTTTTAAAACTGACACATGGTACAGCCACAGTATAATTTAATGGGGCAGTGGGCTGTTTTTTTTGAATGTGCAAATAAATTCATCAAGCTGCAATCTCAAAGTCTGAAAGATGTCTGAAGATTGTCATTCAATAGCATCATAACTGGCACCTTTCAGGAAGGTGCAGAGCTGCTACAGAGGTGGATGCACAGCGTTTCTCTGATTGAGCCGTTAACGAATCCTGTCAGGTGGTCAGAGGTCAGAAATTTTCTCCCAGGGTTCCATTTGCACCTGACACGTAGATCCAACCTCCAATTTTAGCCGTCACAGTATCATTAAGCATTTATAGGCAGTTAGCCACAAACAGCCCCTCTGAGCAAACTGTCATCTCTCATTCTTCTGCCATAGTATCCGAATGTCCCTGACTACAAACTTGACAGCAAAACTCGCCTATAAAAAGCCTTCTATTCTTACATGCCAACATGAATGGAATCGTTTCTGGCACAGCCGGCCTAATGAATATCTGGCTTTGGAGTCACTTTGCCGTCTTTGTGGAAGAGGCATTTATCTCTGGAACAACAGCCGTACTGTGCTGGCAGTCTCTCCCATCGCTTAGTCTGGAAGACAGATCAGACTTTCAAGCATGAGTGAGAATGTGTAGATGCAGCATGTTGAAGGAACACAGTGTGAAAAGTTCTGCATTGTTGAGATGGTCGGTTCAAAATGAGGACCCTTTCCCAACAGTGAACACTCTACTGAATCTATAGCGTCACAGGAAAAAGAAAATTATATTTCTCTTTAATATAAAGAGATATAAAGGTTCTTTAATCAGTCTGTGAACAGACTTACAAACTTTGGGTTTTGATGGTTAGCATAGCTCAGTTAACCCTAGTTAAATTTGAAGGAATAGTTCAGCCAAAAATGTCAAAATTTGCTAAAAATGTACTCATCCTTCAGACCATCCAAGATGTGGGGCCCTATTTTAACAATCTAAGAGCACGGTCTGAAGCGCACGACGCAGGTGCACTTAGGGTGTGTCCGAATCCACTTTTGCTAGTTTAACGACGTATGGTCTAAAAGGGTTGTCCCTATTCTCTTAATGGGTAATGGGTGTGTTTTGGGCGTAACGTGCAGTAAACCAATCAGAGTGTCATCTCCCATTCCCTTTAAGAGCCAGTTGCGCTTGTGCCATGGCGGATTCGCTATTTACACGGCGGAATTTTCAAGCACAAAGACTGAACACATCTCCAGAGAGGAAACGGAGCAGCTTGTACGCGAGCAAATAGGTAGGCTAATTCTGATGCATGCAATGACTATCGTTATGACATTTAGGCATTTTTATATTTATGTAGCCTACACAATAATAATCTTTTACATTGTAATCCTTTCATTTTTAATATTTGGCATGTTTGTGTGCTGCTGCACGTCCCTGTGTGTGTAATAAGCAGAGTGTATGCGCGTTGTGGACCCGCCTATAGGCGCATATTACTAACAAAAAAATTACTGCGCCATTGACTTTAGACCAGGTTTTAGTTGGTCAATGACGTAGTCTAGCCTATATCAGTTGCCTCAAAATAGCAACGCGCCAACAATGCGCCTGAACACACCTCGGTTTCAGACCAGCACACCAAGTGTATGATAGGGCCCGTAGAGTTTGTTTCTTCACCGAAACAGAAATTTAGCATTACATCACTTGCTCAACAATGGATCTTCTGCAGTAATAATATTAATAATAATAATAGTTTGTTTAATAATAGTTTGTTTCTTCATCGGAACAGATTTTGAATGGGTGCCGTCAGAATGAGAGTCCAAACAGCTGATAAAAACATCACAATAATCCACAAG
Source organism: Sinocyclocheilus rhinocerous (assembly GCF_001515625.1). Classification (NCBI taxonomy): domain Eukaryota; kingdom Metazoa; phylum Chordata; class Actinopteri; order Cypriniformes; family Cyprinidae; genus Sinocyclocheilus; species Sinocyclocheilus rhinocerous. The sequence continues at coordinate 280,507 of NW_015647437.1, forward strand.
TAATCCACACGACTCCAGTCCATCAATTAACGTTTAGTAAATCAAAAAGCTGCACGTTTGTAAGAAACAAATCCATCAAAGCATCAAAGACTCATATTGGAAGCAATGATTTAAAGTTAAAACGTCTTAATTATGGATTTGTTTCTTATATACACAGCTTTTTTCTTCACAAGATGTTAACTAATGGACTGGAGTTGTGGGGATTAATTGTTGATTAATGTGATGTTTTTATCAGCTGTTTGGACTCTCATTCTGACGGCACCCATTCAAAATCTGTCCCTTTGAAGAAACAAACTCACATCTTGAATTGCCTGAGGGTGAATTTACAGCAAATTTTCTTTTTTGGTGAACTATTCCTTTAATCCATCCTGTATTGCAGTATTATAGACCTCATTTGAAGCAGTCAAACAACTTTCTCATTGAACCCATTGGAACAGTAATCAAATTAACATCTGATTCATGATTTTATGGAAACCTGTAGTTAAAGATCTACATTTACAAGGGTTTTCTTGTAATGAAAGGTATTTTACTTAAATGTATTCATTTGAGACCACTTTAGTGCCTTCTGACATCCCATAATCATGCTTAAAATCTCTCCGTCCTTCTTCTGTAAATATCTTCCTTCATCAAAGTTCAGATTACACCCTGAAACCAGGTTATCACTAAAGCAGCTTACAGGGCTACAGAGAGGTGAGGACGTGAGAAGAGAAAAGGCTTAATTATTACTAAGAATCTCTATGACATTATGGATAAATCCCTGAGATGAGGACCTTGGTTTCCACAGCTTTAATTAGTCTTAGAAGCTTCTCACTGCCAAAGGCTCTTGTGATATTCATTATGGTAATCCTATTAGCCGGGCTGCAGATAGAGGGACTCGACACAATGAGAGCAAAAGAGTGAGCCAGAGAGAGACACAGTGACTGAAAGAAAAAAGGGTGACAGACTGAAAAAAGGGAGAAAAAGACGGACATCAATGTCGTCCGACTGGCAAGAGACTTTGGATATGTTCCTAAACCTAGTAAACGCCCTAACTGCCTACTATCTACATAGGTAGCATCCTAACTAAACTGAATCTCACAAATGACTAAATTTTGAACGTTACACAAGCAGCAAATCACAAAGTATACAGAGACCCGACTCATAATTGTTTCCAATAGAGTTTTGTGTCAGCATGTTGCTAAGCTAACACAATATAATAAGAACAAATATATATACAAACATTAGGTAAAATAGTCATTTTAACTATATTAATCTTTATCAACACTTATCAGTATTTAATGATTAATTACCATATTCATATACAACATTTCTCTCGCGTCATCCACCAACTTGGGATTTTTTTTTTTTTTGGTTTGTTTTACTATGCTTGTTGCAAACATTCTGGTCTTCTCTATAAAGGACTTGCGATTTTTGTCTTGTAATTTGGCAAAAGAGTTATTTTAGCATTTTTATATACTATAATATAGTATTTATTAATATATTTAAACAGATTTTAGTTTTTATGTTTAGTTTAGGGGTGGGTGATATGACCAAAATCTTATATCACGGTATGAGCAATTTTATTTCACGGTAACGATATATATCACAATATAGTTATTTTTGCTTTAAATAAGGTCTTAATGATATCATGTTATATTATGATACCATAGAAATTTCATAATTCTTGGTAACAGTGTCAGTATCACAAAAAACTTATACTAGCCTAAATAATAATTTTAAAAAAACTCAAGCTCATTAAAGACAAACTAATTGCAAGCAATAGAACAAAAAACTACAGTAGAACAAATAATTAAAAAATGCTACATTTTATAAAGTAATCAAATGTATAAAAACACTGCATAATCTTCAGTGTGTAAATTAAATATACAATATATATCTTCTTATTAAAATTACAAAAGTGATTTAGTCAAGAACAGTGAGAGATTTTCTCTCTTTTGTTGTTTAACATGAATGACAGACAGCAGGAATATTAGACTGCTGTCACTTTAAGAGCTGCCCGTGTCCAATATATTGTTATACATGTTTTCTTTCTTAGCTGTTTGCTTTCACTTAAGACTTAAATTACTGTGTTTACGAGGATACTTGCAAAGATGGGCATTTTGACACATACAAGCGTGTGTATTTAACCATTCAAGGACTATAAAGCTGCAAAAATAACTGTTAAATACTCCTGTGCTCTATGAGCACTGTCTTCATGTGCGCGCACCTCTCTGGCAGTGCTCAGAAACCATATCTCAGACAGCACGCGCATATAGTGAAATAAGTTCTCTCCACCAGTATATCACCCACCCCTAGTTTAGTTTTCTATTTCTATATAGCTTTAATTTATTTTGTCAGTTTCAGTAATTGTTGTAATAAAAAAACAGATTAGAAATTTTGGTGATTTTGTATAAAATACATTTTAAGTTGAAGTTTTTCATCAAATTAATTTATACTTCACCATTTACTTCTACTTTAGCACTGAAACCTTCAGGTTTAGTTAACAATAACCACACTGGGCTAAACGTTTATCTTACGAGCCTAAATAGCATAATTAAGATAAGCCCCTGGCCCCTGTTAAAAAAATAGGTTTAACTAGCAAAAGATGGTTTGCTTGTTTTGGCTGGTCTCTTGATTTTTTAGTAGGTGAGGTTGGAAGACCATCTTAAACCAATTAAGACCGTCTTAGGACAGTTTAAGCTGATTCTTTTCAGCAGGGGCATCTTATGCCTCCTTAAAATGCTGCCTCTGTAGACAGCTCACTAAGTGTTAGTCTGTAAGTGAGTGAGCGAGAGACTGAAAAACGAGAGACAGAAAGAGAGAGGGGGTTGCTCCAAGGGTACGGTCTGGCCAGCAGGGTCAGGGCCAGGCCACACACAGTCATCAACAAGCCAAGGCTCTCAACAAGCCTGTCACTTTCTCTCTCCTCAAGAGTAGAGATATTTACAACCATCCCAGCCAGACAAATTCCACAGAGCGGTTTGCTCTGGCCTGTTTACTATTTGTCTGTCTTGTCATAGACCTCCTTAGGATAATTTTGTTTAATGCGCTATGTAGACAACCAACTTGCACTGCAAAGAGCTGAATGGTCTAACCATAATAACCACTAATTATCCTGATGTAAATCCATCCACTCAGTAAGCGAAGTATCCAAATCCGTTACAAAAAATTCACTGGAACTGTGGCTCACCAGAACATAGAGAGCAAATTTCCCATAGCCGCCGCTTGTGGAAAATTCAGAAAAATCACTCAAAGTGAGTGCGTATTGCTCCTTTTGGTCTATGCCTCACCAAAGTGATTCTCTATGAAATGAGATTCAGATGACTTTCAGGATGCTTGAAGGGATAGTTCAGCCAAAAATGAAAATTCTGTCATCATTTACTCCCCATCATGTCATTCCAAACCAAACTCTCTTTCTTCTGTGGAACACAAAAGAAGATATTTCGGACAATAAACAGTTGAAACATTCTTCAAAATATCTTCTTTTGAGTTCCATAATGCACAGTCCTTCACAAACAAGAACAATAGGAGCAATTATAAAACTGTTTCTTTGTATTACAGCAGCGCTCTGAGCCGTTAGCACAGCGTAGTGTGGAAGACAGGATATGGCGGCACTGGGCAGCAGAACGCATATAAGTGGTGCAGGAGTGGTTAGAATCACCCCAGGGAAACCAAGCCACAACTTCATTAACGGAACATAGATCAGAGCTGTCAAGCAGGCAGCTCCTCCAGCACGGTGTCCAGGGCCGTGCTGGTGCCATCCGTGCAGCACCGCTCATAAACAGCCCTCAAAACTCCCACGGAGTCTCTGGCTTTCTGAAGCCACAGATAAATTGCACATTTCTTCCCACTTTAATGGGTGACTTGGGTCGGCTTCTGCTTTACGCAAACCTGGCAGTGCCATGTGTGACCTGACAGATGCCTCATCCACTTCTGGGCAGTCAGACATTTGCTGTGGGATGAGGTTAGTGAGATGCCAGCCGATGTGAGGTGGAAATGATTAACCACTGAATACACTCAAGGGTGAGAGATACATTGAAATATAACTCTAGCTGTGGTCAGCATAGACATGTAGTCTAGACGGTCATTGTTTCAGCAACCAAAACTATGCAAAACTTTATGGAGGCATATTAAATGAAAACAAATATTTCAGGCTATATTATGTTCCCATCTTGGATATGAGGCAAATAAGACAGTTTGACAGATATAGCTTAAAACTTTTTATTTTCTATGACTGATGACCTGTGGTGCAGGGCTGAGTAATGCTAACTACCTCACAATACAAAACACATTGCAACATGTCAAAATGATGTGGAGTAGTAATTGTTTCTGCTCAAAAATGTGAAATTAATATGGGTGTCTAACGTCAATAAAAAGAGCAAAAATAATTAAATGGTCCAGAGAGTGTAAATCTGCGTGATCACCTTCAATCTCTTAAGCAGTTAGCATTTTCAGAGTTTCCATTTATTTCAATGAAACTCTTCATTAATAGATCTACATGGCATTATGTGAATGCACAAATAAAAAATATACAAGATACATGCTTTTAAAGCCATGGTTCTAAACCTCAAACTGACTTATTGAAATTAATAAATTATTATCCAAGCTAAATAAAAAAAATTAAAAAAACACATAAAACCAACTGTTATAAAACTGCCAAAGGTGCTGTATTAGGGTGGCCATAAGTGCCATTTACACAGGACACTTCCTGGCCAGGATTTGTATATTGCCTAAAACATCCAAAGTAGTTTGACCAATAACATGCAGGCATTGTACATAATCGACCAATCGTGGCGTGTGAGAAGGTGGGATCTACAGAGAATCAAAGCGATGCAAATACGTGCACGTGTTTGTTCGTAAGTTCGACTTGAAGCAGCGCTGCGCAGACCAATCATTGTATGACACCAAATTACTGTGAGAGTGATTCAAAACTTCAATACCCCAGGTTACCAGTTGGTGGAAAACACAGCGTATGCAACCATGGAAGCCAGCAAACGAACTGGAACAGATATTCTACCTGACCTACAAAGCATCGGCATCCATCTGAAAAGCTTTTTGACCAGAGGCATATTAAACATAGATAAATTAATTTACTGTGTGTAAGGCCTGTCGCCTTCCGTTGTCAATTGCGCTCGTTCCTGTTGTGTGTCCTTGATCTGGCAACCCATATGAGCGCTGAGTCTGAGGAGGAGGGGCAGGAGTAACAACGCTCTCCAATACTTTGAATTAGGACTGCAGTACCCATTTCAACCTCTAGTTGTCAATATTATATACTCCCCTTTAACAACTATTAGTAACTATTACTATTAGTATTGTGTTTACTGAAGAACATTCAATTCTTCCGCTAACTGTCATACGTGCATTCACGAGAGAGTGGCGTTCCAGCAAATGATGTAAGACGTAGCGTAAGCTCTGATGAGAAGAGAAAAACGCGGAAGAACAGAGGAGAGAGCAAAACAAAACACTGGTCACGAATTAGAAGTACAAAATGAGGATTTGTAAAGAAAATGTCAGAGGATTTCGGTATAAGCCAAAAGGAGACTGGTTTTCCTTTGCTGTAAACCAAACTTGGTTCTCGCAAGCCTAGCATATTCTCACCGGAGCTTATGCTACTCCTACATCCAATGTCATCCGCTAGAATGCCATTCTCTCGTGAATGTGCGTATGACAGTTAGCGGAAGCTAGAGATTACGGTTTATAAAGTTTTATATATGGATATTTCTCACAAAAATTCTTTGAGCCATGTGGAATACTTTTTATAATGGATTTATGCTCTTTTATTAGACTTCAAAATCTTAAGCCCCATTCACTGCCATTATAAAGCTTGGAAGAGCCAGGACATTTTTTAATATAACTCTCCATATACACCTAGGGGTAATTTGCATTTTTGGGTGAACTATCCCTTTAAATCTTTATAACTATTCTACATAAGAAATAAAAATTTCTCGTTCGCCATCTTGTATTTCTTCTTTCATCAAGCCTCGTGGCAGTGCATTCTGGGTTTGCTCTCTCTGTGCAGGATACACACGATGCTGCCTTAGAATCCGGCCAAAATTTGGCCTCTTAGGAGGCAACATAACTAAACCTCCTACCTTCTGGAACAGTCTTCATCCCGGAAGCCTTAAATATTGCCTTCCAGGCAGCTCACTAGGTTTTGGAACAGAGCAAATGTGTAACAGCAACACGTTGTGTAACTTTGAACATTGCTTGCGTATTTTCACAGTTTTCTGCCTCTGCTCTGTTCACAGTCTGATATTTAGCAGATGCTTTTATTCAAAGTACAATTATTACAATTATATTATTATGTTTCAGGGTGCAATGATTTAGCAGGATTCAAACCTGCAACCTTTTGGTTACCAGCCCAGATGATTAAGTACTACACCTTATAAAGGGTCACCTGTCTAAATTACCTTCCTGTCACAAAGTTCAGAAGTTCACTGTTGGCTAAACACACCAGCAATCCTCCACACTCGACTTCAAGGCTTTAAATAAGCCTGTTATCACTGCCTGTTCATCTTGAGCAGGATCGTTCCTCCAGCTCTTCAGAGGAGTGTTTATTCACACTCACAGGAGAGGCATTCAGGGAGTTTGGCACAGATCTGACTCTCGGCACTCTGCACATTTTCCGTTTTTTAACTCTAGCTCAGCACTGCATATTCTTCCCATCTTTTGCTATATAAAAGCCTGAAGCTACAAATTATCCTTCAAAGGTTTGCGGCTTCGGTCTGGTCACTGTGCACCCTTACCCTAGTGGTTGTGGCAAACATGTACTTGTCCCGTAGCTGGAAGCTGTCCACCTTCTCCAGGATAACACGGCGGTTTTGCTCGTCCTGGAAGAAGTCCGTGCTGCTGAGGATGCTGGAGTCTCCCTGGGGCTCGTGGCGCTGGACAAACACTGTGGTGGGTTTGTCGTATGGTTCTACACCCCTATGGGAATAGAAAGACACACATGCTTGGACATATTTGTTTGGACATACTTGGAGCAGGAATATTAGACTGCTGTCACTTTAAGAGCTGCCCGTGTCCAATATATTGTTATACATGTTTTCTTTCTTAGCTGTTTGCTTTCACTTAAGACTTAAATTACTGTGTTTACGAGGATACTTGCAAAGATGGGCATTTTGACACATACAAGCGTGTGTATTTAACCATTCAAGGACTATAAAGCTGCAAAAATAACTGTTAAATACTCCTGTGCTCTATGAGCACTGTCTTCATGTGCGCGCACCTCTCTGGCAGTGCTCAGAAACCATATCTCAGACAGCACGCGCATATAGTGAAATAAGTTCTCTCCACCAGTATATCACCCACCCCTAGTTTAGTTTTCTATTTCTATATAGCTTTAATTTATTTTGTCAGTTTCAGTAATTGTTGTAATAAAAAAACAGATTAGAAATTTTGGTGATTTTGTATAAAATACATTTTAAGTTGAAGTTTTTCATCAAATTAATTTATACTTCACCATTTACTTCTACTTTAGCACTGAAACCTTCAGGTTTAGTTAACAATAACCACACTGGGCTAAACGTTTATCTTACGAGCCTAAATAGCATAATTAAGATAAGCCCCTGGCCCCTGTTAAAAAAATAGGTTTAACTAGCAAAAGATGGTTTGCTTGTTTTGGCTGGTCTCTTGATTTTTTAGTAGGTGAGGTTGGAAGACCATCTTAAACCAATTAAGACCGTCTTAGGACAGTTTAAGCTGATTCTTTTCAGCAGGGGCATCTTATGCCTCCTTAAAATGCTGCCTCTGTAGACAGCTCACTAAGTGTTAGTCTGTAAGTGAGTGAGCGAGAGACTGAAAAACGAGAGACAGAAAGAGAGAGGGGGTTGCTCCAAGGGTACGGTCTGGCCAGCAGGGTCAGGGCCAGGCCACACACAGTCATCAACAAGCCAAGGCTCTCAACAAGCCTGTCACTTTCTCTCTCCTCAAGAGTAGAGATATTTACAACCATCCCAGCCAGACAAATTCCACAGAGCGGTTTGCTCTGGCCTGTTTACTATTTGTCTGTCTTGTCATAGACCTCCTTAGGATAATTTTGTTTAATGCGCTATGTAGACAACCAACTTGCACTGCAAAGAGCTGAATGGTCTAACCATAATAACCACTAATTATCCTGATGTAAATCCATCCACTCAGTAAGCGAAGTATCCAAATCCGTTACAAAAAATTCACTGGAACTGTGGCTCACCAGAACATAGAGAGCAAATTTCCCATAGCCGCCGCTTGTGGAAAATTCAGAAAAATCACTCAAAGTGAGTGCGTATTGCTCCTTTTGGTCTATGCCTCACCAAAGTGATTCTCTATGAAATGAGATTCAGATGACTTTCAGGATGCTTGAAGGGATAGTTCAGCCAAAAATGAAAATTCTGTCATCATTTACTCCCCATCATGTCATTCCAAACCAAACTCTCTTTCTTCTGTGGAACACAAAAGAAGATATTTCGGACAATAAACAGTTGAAACATTCTTCAAAATATCTTCTTTTGAGTTCCATAATGCACAGTCCTTCACAAACAAGAACAATAGGAGCAATTATAAAACTGTTTCTTTGTATTACAGCAGCGCTCTGAGCCGTTAGCACAGCGTAGTGTGGAAGACAGGATATGGCGGCACTGGGCAGCAGAACGCATATAAGTGGTGCAGGAGTGGTTAGAATCACCCCAGGGAAACCAAGCCACAACTTCATTAACGGAACATAGATCAGAGCTGTCAAGCAGGCAGCTCCTCCAGCACGGTGTCCAGGGCCGTGCTGGTGCCATCCGTGCAGCACCGCTCATAAACAGCCCTCAAAACTCCCACGGAGTCTCTGGCTTTCTGAAGCCGCAGATAAATTGCACATTTCTTCCCACTTTAATGGGTGACTTGGGTCGGCTTCTGCTTTACGCAAACCTGGCAGTGCCATGTGTGACCTGACAGATGCCTCATCCACTTCTGGGCAGTCAGACATTTGCTGTGGGATGAGGTTAGTGAGATGCCAGCCGATGTGAGGTGGAAATGATTAACCACTGAATACACTCAAGGGTGAGAGATACATTGAAATATAACTCTAGCTGTGGTCAGCATAGACATGTAGTCTAGACGGTCATTGTTTCAGCAACCAAAACTATGCAAAACTTTATGGAGGCATATTAAATGAAAACAAATATTTCAGGCTATATTATGTTCCCATCTTGGATATGAGGCAAATAAGACAGTTTGACAGATATAGCTTAAAACTTTTTATTTTCTATGACTGATGACCTGTGGTGCAGGGCTGAGTAATGCTAACTACCTCACAATACAAAACACATTGCAACATGTCAAAATGATGTGGAGTAGTAATTGTTTCTGCTCAAAAATGTGAAATTAATATGGGTGTCTAACGTCAATAAAAAGAGCAAAAATAATTAAATGGTCCAGAGAGTGTAAATCTGCGTGATCACCTTCAATCTCTTAAGCAGTTAGCATTTTCAGAGTTTCCATTTATTTCAATGAAACTCTTCATTAATAGATCTACATGGCATTATGTGAATGCACAAATAAAAAATATACAAGATACATGCTTTTAAAGCCATGGTTCTAAACCTCAAACTGACTTATTGAAATTAATAAATTATTATCCAAGCTAAATAAAAAAAATTAAAAAAACACATAAAACCAACTGTTATAAAACTGCCAAAGGTGCTGTATTAGGGTGGCCATAAGTGCCATTTACACAGGACACTTCCTGGCCAGGATTTGTATATTGCCTAAAACATCCAAAGTAGTTTGACCAATAACATGCAGGCATTGTACATAATCGACCAATCGTGGCGTGTGAGAAGGTGGGATCTACAGAGAATCAAAGCGATGCAAATACGTGCACGTGTTTGTTCGTAAGTTCGACTTGAAGCAGCGCTGCGCAGACCAATCATTGTATGACACCAAATTACTGTGAGAGTGATTCAAAACTTCAATACCCCAGGTTACCAGTTGGTGGAAAACACAGCGTATGCAACCATGGAAGCCAGCAAACGAACTGGAACAGATATTCTACCTGACCTACAAAGCATCGGCATCCATCTGAAAAGCTTTTTGACCAGAGGCATATTAAACATAGATAAATTAATTTACTGTGTGTAAGGCCTGTCGCCTTCCGTTGTCAATTGCGCTCGTTCCTGTTGTGTGTCCTTGATCTGGCAACCCATATGAGCGCTGAGTCTGAGGAGGAGGGGCAGGAGTAACAACGCTCTCCAATACTTTGAATTAGGACTGCAGTACCCATTTCAACCTCTAGTTGTCAATATTATATACTCCCCTTTAACAACTATTAGTAACTATTACTATTAGTATTGTGTTTACTGAAGAACATTCAATTCTTCCGCTAACTGTCATACGTGCATTCACGAGAGAGTGGCGTTCCAGCAAATGATGTAAGACGTAGCGTAAGCTCTGATGAGAAGAGAAAAACGCGGAAGAACAGAGGAGAGAGCAAAACAAAACACTGGTCACGAATTAGAAGTACAAAATGAGGATTTGTAAAGAAAATGTCAGAGGATTTCGGTATAAGCCAAAAGGAGACTGGTTTTCCTTTGCTGTAAACCAAACTTGGTTCTCGCAAGCCTAGCATATTCTCACCGGAGCTTATGCTACTCCTACATCCAATGTCATCCGCTAGAATGCCATTCTCTCGTGAATGTGCGTATGACAGTTAGCGGAAGCTAGAGATTACGGTTTATAAAGTTTTATATATGGATATTTCTCACAAAAATTCTTTGAGCCATGTGGAATACTTTTTATAATGGATTTATGCTCTTTTATTAGACTTCAAAATCTTAAGCCCCATTCACTGCCATTATAAAGCTTGGAAGAGCCAGGACATTTTTTAATATAACTCTCCATATACACCTAGGGGTAATTTGCATTTTTGGGTGAACTATCCCTTTAAATCTTTATAACTATTCTACATAAGAAATAAAAATTTCTCGTTCGCCATCTTGTATTTCTTCTTTCATCAAGCCTCGTGGCAGTGCATTCTGGGTTTGCTCTCTCTGTGCAGGATACACACGATGCTGCCTTAGAATCCGGCCAAAATTTGGCCTCTTAGGAGGCAACATAACTAAACCTCCTACCTTCTGGAACAGTCTTCATCCCGGAAGCCTTAAATATTGCCTTCCAGGCAGCTCACTAGGTTTTGGAACAGAGCAAATGTGTAACAGCAACACGTTGTGTAACTTTGAACATTGCTTGCGTATTTTCACAGTTTTCTGCCTCTGCTCTGTTCACAGTCTGATATTTAGCAGATGCTTTTATTCAAAGTACAATTATTACAATTATATTATTATGTTTCAGGGTGCAATGATTTAGCAGGATTCAAACCTGCAACCTTTTGGTTACCAGCCCAGATGATTAAGTACTACACCTTATAAAGGGTCACCTGTCTAAATTACCTTCCTGTCACAAAGTTCAGAAGTTCACTGTTGGCTAAACACACCAGCAATCCTCCACACTCGACTTCAAGGCTTTAAATAAGCCTGTTATCACTGCCTGTTCATCTTGAGCAGGATCGTTCCTCCAGCTCTTCAGAGGAGTGTTTATTCACACTCACAGGAGAGGCATTCAGGGAGTTTGGCACAGATCTGACTCTCGGCACTCTGCACATTTTCCGTTTTTTAACTCTAGCTCAGCACTGCATATTCTTCCCATCTTTTGCTATATAAAAGCCTGAAGCTACAAATTATCCTTCAAAGGTTTGCGGCTTCGGTCTGGTCACTGTGCACCCTTACCCTAGTGGTTGTGGCAAACATGTACTTGTCCCGTAGCTGGAAGCTGTCCACCTTCTCCAGGATAACACGGCGGTTTTGCTCGTCCTGGAAGAAGTCCGTGCTGCTGAGGATGCTGGAGTCTCCCTGGGGCTCGTGGCGCTGGACAAACACTGTGGTGGGTTTGTCGTATGGTTCTACACCCCTATGGGAATAGAAAGACACACATGCTTGGACATATTTGTTTGGACATACTTGGAAACAAGTAGCATGTGGTGGAATTCTGAAAGCCCCCCTCTCCACATATGTGTTTTTTTTTTTAGGTTTAGCATAAATTTGTGCTCCCTTTTATGTTTATATGGCAAACATAAAAGCAGCCAATAACATATGAAGAGTTTGGTTCCAAAACACTATAAATCCATTTTGATTAATTTGAGTAAAAATGTGTTTTCTTTACCAAGAAAGTGGCTAGATGAAAACCACTATTTTCTGTTTCAAACTTTCACATAGCATCTTTAGGTTATAACATTAAAAATTCAAATCCAGATTTTGATTTTCAAAGATTTATTATAAAATTGTAT
>NW_015647437.1:294729-295873 GCF_001515625.1 Sinocyclocheilus rhinocerous
ACCCCTTTCCTTTCCTTTCCTTTCCTTTCCTTTCCTTTCCTTTCCTTTCCTTTCCTTCCCTTCCCTTCCCTTACCTTACCCTTTAATTTTTTCCCTTTCCCATTCCTTACTTTGTCTTTACTTACTTTTTCCATTCCTTTCCGTTTCTTTCCATATATTTTTACCCTCTTCCTTTCCTTTCCTTTCCATATGAAGAGTTTGGTTCCAAAACGCTATAAATCCATTTTGATTAATTTGAGTAAAAATGTGTTTTCTTTACCAAGAAAGTGGCTAGATGAAAACCACTATTTTCTGTTTCAAACTTTCACATAGCATCTTTAGGTTATAACATTAAAAATTCAAATCCAGATTTTGATTTTCAAAGATTTATTATAAAATGTAATTTTTTCCCAAAATGCAATAAATCCGTGACACTTTTTTTTCTTCAAAATGCAATAAATCCATTAAATCAATATAAAAGTTATTTTTTATATTGAAACTGTTGAAAATACAGAACATAGTAAGTTGATCCACATATGACAGCCTCTGAACTTGGTCAATACTAATCTTATATGCAGGCACTGGACTAAAAATACATTCAATCAGTCATCGCTCCCAAAATGAATTCAACAGGTGAACCAGCTTTACTGACGAGATGCGCATGAAAATCACATGCGATTTATCGTGCAGCCCTAAGTTTGTTTGTTGATCACAAAGTACAAAATAGATGAGGAAAACTAGGAAGCCGGGTGTATTCAAAGCACCGCCATTACTGTCTAGAGTGTGTGGAATGGTGCGCTGTGATTGGTTGAGCGGATATATCGCTGTTACGGGGTTGACAAGACGTGAGACGTGCGGATCCATCTGAAAGCTTTTATTTAAGAGACGTGGTCAAAAACAGGCAAGGGTCAGACAATGGCAACAGGTATATAGAGGGCAAGACACAAGAATAAACCTAGGGCTAGTGTGGGTCTACGATCGGCGAACAGAATCAACAGGGCGAGACTAGAGCGATAAATCCAGGTACAAGGCAAAGGTCCAGGCAGGGGCAAACAGTATCCGAGTAGGGCAAGACGAGAGGGGGAATCCGAGATACACAGGCCAAGATCAGGACACGAGAAAACAGACAAAACAAGGCAAGACAAGGCTAAGCTAGGCTAGGCCA
>NW_015647437.1:296995-310539 GCF_001515625.1 Sinocyclocheilus rhinocerous
ACACGAGAAAACAGAGCAGTGCTGTGTGCAATCAGTGCAATGAATGATGGGATATGTAGTCCGGGGTGATATGCAACAGTGTGTCGTGTGAGAGTCAATGAAAATGGAAAGGGTGACCTCTGATGGCTAGCAGACGGAGGGTCATGGACCGGATACGTAACAGAGCCCCCCAAGGAGCGGCTTCCAGACACTCCAAAACACCTTACGATTCCGGAGGGCGGTGGAGTGGAGGCGGACGTTAAATTAAAAATGGACTTTTCAATACCGACCAGATACAATACTGAGTTTGGCGGAAACTCAAATTTTTTTTAAATGGCGTTTATCGCGTTTTGGAACCAAACTCTTCATATTTTTGTTTCATATTTATTCAGAAATCAACCAATAACATATTTATATGTGTTAATATTAAACACTACACTACTGTTTAAATGGCTGGGGTGAGTAACATTTTTGTTTTTGTAAGAAATTAATACCTTTATTCAGCAAGGATGCATTAAAGGGTTAGTTCACTCAAAAATGAAAATTCAGTCATTAATTACTCATCCTCATGTTGTTCCAAACCCGTAAGACCTTTGTTCGTCTTCAGAACACAAATTAAGATATTTTTGATGAAATCTGAGAGCACTCTGACCCTGCATAGACAGTAATGCAACTGAAATGTTCCCATGACTGAATTTTCATTTTTGGGTGAACTAACCTTTTAAATTCATTAAAGGGCACATCAGATGCCCATTTTCCACAAGCTGATATGATTCTTTAGGGTCTTCATGAAAAGTCTATAACATAGTTTGGTTGTTAGTTGGTTGGAAGTTAATGCTTGCATTCAGAGTATATGTATGTGTGCGTGCGTGCGTGTGTGTGTGCATGTGTGTGTGCGCGTGTGTGCATGCGTGAGTGCTTGCGGTTTGTGTGTGTGTTAATTTGAAGGCCATGTGCCACTAATGTTGTGTTTTTGTAATGTTAAATAAAGGAGGTAATGTTTAAGCATTATTGTTATTTTTTTCCTGTGGTATCGACTTGGTGTCAAGTATCGTGTACTTTTAGTGGTATCTGTACCGCTACTAGATTTTTGGTATCGTGACATCCCTAGTTATAATAAAAGATTTCCATTTTTTTTAAATGCTGTTCTTTTAAACTTTCTATTTATCCTGAAAAAAATGTGTCATGGTTTTTCTTAAAAATAAAAAAAAAACAGATGCTCTCAAAACTGATAGAAATAAGAAATGTCTCTTGAGCACCAAATCAGAATATTAAAATAATTTCTGAAGGATCATGTAATACTGACTTAACAATATTACTGACTTTAATATATTTTTGATTGAATACATGGTCTTAGCAAAACATAATTTAGACTTCTTTCAAAAAATCATACAGACCCTAAACAGTAATGTATTTATTAGTCGAATAAAAACTTCATGTAGTTTATGCATTTTCAAGCACATTGCTTAAAAAAAAGAGTAAGTTCATTAATAAAGTTACTAACTTGTTTTGTATTGTACTTCCTAATGATATACAATATGCTACACTGCAAAAACAGCACAATGCATCTGCAGCGGCATTTTTCAAATGTGATCAATAGTTACTTCCACTTGCCAAGCTAATCCGGGCTCTTTACATATCACAACTTACATTCAGCTGAAGAGGCAACCAAATTTCCTCATCTGTCTCCTGCATGATGTTACTGATAAATTATTCAGGGTGAGTGTGGGAGATCAAGACTACAGACAGGGAGGAACGGAGAGGGGTTTCAGATAAACGAACGGGAGAGTCTCTCTCTCTCTACTCTGGACAAATGGCCTGACTTCACTTCCTCTGTAAACACACAGCGGTGCTGATTTTTGAGACTGGCTCTTAAATCACCAAGCTAAAGGATAAAGGGATTATCTCACAGGGGAACAAACACACAAACCTCGCCGTTTGCTTTCTATTTCACAACTGGGGGTTTAACACGTCCAGCAGCAGGGTGAGAGATGGATAAAAGCATAGGCTTACAGCTCTTTTAACCAGCCCCGCAGCTCTGCCTGTAGTTTGTCTAGATTAAAACTGAAAACCAATTGAGGGCTCAGGGGATACAGTCAGCAAACTCACACCCAGAAACACACACACACACACACACACACACACACACACACAGAAAGTCTATTTGTTGACCTTTAAAACAGAAGTCATGCTGTTTGACAGAACTTCTTTATTCCCTCTGACTGCTACTATAAAGTAATAAAATACACGAAAATATTAAAATTCTGGTCAATACCGATAAGCCAACAATTATTTTGATGTTATTGCCAATATTAAAAATTTCAATTATTTTGTCTAAATTACACTAGCGTTTAAAAGTGTGGGGTCTGTAAGACTTTTTTAATGTGTTTAAAGAAATCTCAGCAAGGCTGCATTTGATCAAAAATACAGTAAAAGAACAATATTGTGAAATATTACATTTCATTCTAATATGCTGATTTGCTGCTCAAGAAACATTCCTTATTAATCAATGAAAACAGTTGTGCTGCTTAATATTTTTGTGGAAACTGTGATACATTTTTCAGAATGAAAACATCTATTTGATCTATTAAACAATAAAAATCTTTAAAAAAAATAAATAAAAAAAAAACTTACTGACACCAGACCTTTGAATGGTTATGTACTTAGCAAATCAAAATGTAAAAATAAATAAAATTAGTTTTACATGCCATAAGTGAATTTAGGTATCACAGCATAATGTGCAGTATGAAAAATGGAGATTTGCTAAAGATTACATTTAACAGTGTAAATTATTATTTTTTTCTTTAACATAACAAGAAGGAATCTAAATGTAAAAACAGAGAAAATCAGCATAAAAAATCCTAATTATCAGCTAATAATCAATATAGTACTGATACATCATGCATCCTTAAGAGATCCAACATCTGAAAAGGGTGACCACCCTCTTTTAAAAAAAACATCTGTCAATCCAGAAAAAAAAAAATGTACAGGTTCTTCTGACAAACCTGAGCCAGGCTCAGTGTGAGAGAGCTCTTAGAGCAAAAAACAGAAGGGTTATCACTGCAGTAATGGTGTAGTCGGACTCCGAGCTCTCGAGTCATTTGTGTTGGGCCATCGCAGTGGGTCGCTGATGTTATCTCCACAGGCACTGACTACCACTCCAGCCGATGAAATGGGCTACGGCTGGCAGACACAATCAATTATTAATACGGCCGCAGTCTGAGCCTCATCAGAGAAACATCCACAACCGACTGTTTCACAGTCAAGCAGCCTGTCTGGACGGCAGCCTACACGCTTGAGAACACCGACCGCTTCCTTATATATCTGACTGTTATGTTGCAATAATGTGCAAAACAAATCTGTTCTGGCATCAAGACATTGTAGACATTTGAGCTAAAGTTAAAAAACGGTAATCACGCCTGTGATGAATTACAGTCATAACATTCTAAGTAGCTCCGGTCTTCCGGTCAGATTATATCCTGGAGCATAATGTTTACGGAATGGGAGAGCAATAAGCGCCATTCTGTTATTTCTAGTTGCTTCTTGCGTTCGATGCCAGTCCCTGATTGTGCAAACACTAAGAGCTGGCTGCAACCCAAAGCAAGAGTTTCACATTCCTACATAAACTCGTGAATTGAGAGAGGCAGCACAGAGAGCGCTCAACCCTCTTCAAATTACAAACACTGATACAAAATCCCTGTAGAGCGTGGAGAGCAAGCACTTGATTTGCCAGTGATCTTCCTGAGCTCTGATCATTTTGTTAGTTTAGCCTAACAAAAAGCGGCAAACTCACAACCACCCTGATCTTTTAGATAGCAATCGAAACCACAGAACTGAGCCATATATGATCTTCAGCATCTATCTGATCAAATATACAGTAAAATCATAATATTCTGAAATATTATTACAATTGAAAATAACAGTTTTCAATTGAATGCATTTTAAAATGACATTTATTCCTGTGATGGCAAAGCTGTATTTTTATTAGCTATTACCCTAGTCTTCACTGTCACAGATCCTTCAGAAAGCTGTTATCATCAATATTGAAAACAAATATGCAGCATAATATTTTGTGGATACTTTTTCAGGATTCTTTGATTAAAGTTCAGCATTTATAATGGTAATGATAACCGATAATGATCAGGATAACCAGTAATTTATTTTATTTGAAAGCCAATAACCGATATGTTGGCCAATAAATCTAAATCCCAATTTTTACATAATTTTTAAGAGCATGATATTAGAGACTAGCCATGTACCAAACAATCAAACATATACATTACAGCAACCTAGTTTGAACCAGTGTACATTTTAAAATAAATTTTACACTCCTATTACCAACTTTCTTTATCAAAAAAGGTCTCACAAATAAATAAAATAATGCTTAAATAGTGCAAGTAATTGAACAACATTACTTACGTGTAAAGAATCCATGGATAAAACAGAATAGCATCCACACACGGACAATAATACAATTATTTTAATTAAACCATATTTTTGATAAAATAATAAGATAAAAAGCGGTGGTTATTATTAATAATGCATCAATGATTTTGATTCCTCTGAAGGAAATAATGCATTATTTATTGGCTTTAATATATCGGCCAAATGTTCTTATTGGGTCGATAACGGTTATAGTAAAAATTAGCATTTATCGGCCGATACCGATATGGTGGCCGATATATTGTACATTCCTAAACCTTGGTGAATAAAAGTACTAATTTCTTTAACAATAAAAATCTTACTGACCCAAAACTTTTGAACTGCAATGTATAATAAAAGGCTACTAATAATAAGCAGACAACTGCATTGAAACTATTAGAATTTTAAATTACTGTGATATATATATTATCATATAGTTTTCTATGTCACTACAATCATGATGACATACAGTGGCGGACTGGCCATCAGGAGCACCGGGAGTTTTCCCGGTGGGCCGCTGTACAATGTGGGCCGGCCCTTTGCGTAAATATATATATAAAATGAATTGTAGTAAATGTACGTATATCCTCCAGCTCAGTGCAGCGACTCAAAAGCGCTCGTCAATGTCAAAATGTTTGAAATACCCAAAGTGTAGAAGCAGGATTTACTGTTCACAGACGCTGAGTGAGCTGCGCGCGACTTGAATGAGAGCTGAGGTAAGATGAAAGCAGCTAAACGTAGTGAGTCAATTCAGCAATATTTGCCTACAGTTTACAAAAAAAAATGTTAAACGACAGACATTAATTTTCAGGAATACAAATTACTACTGGCCTTTTCAAATTTCTCAGATTTTAATTCCATTTATGTTATTCGTCACAATGTACATATTAGCAGACATGAGATAAGAGTTAATGTAGATATATCTCTATAAAGGCTTTCTTCCGTGATTTCACGTGTCTAAGAAAATGTTTAAAAATCTATAAAAATCATTCTCAATCTTATTCTAGAACATTGTAAATCTGAAGACTTTTGCTTTCGAGTGCTGTGCATAGGAAAGTGATTTATATTACAGGCCTAATAAAAATATAATTTGCTTATTAATTCACATGCATTATTTTATATACACACTGGTGGTTAAAAGTATGAAATAATTAAGGCTTTTTATTTATTTATTTATTTGAAAGAATAATATGAAACAATAATATTATGAAGTATTACACTTAAAATAGTGGTTTTCTATTTAGGCTATTTTAAAATGTAATTTATTTATGTGATCAAAGCTGACTTTTCAGCATCATTACACCAGTCTTCAGTGTCCCTTCAGAAATCATTTTAATGCTGCTTAATTTGCTGCTTAATCATTATCAGTTAAAGAACAGCATTTATTTTAAATTGAAGTACTTCGTAATATGTGTAAATATCTTTACTGTCACTTAAATCAATTTAATGCAACCTTGTTGAAGAAAAATATTAATTTATATTTTTAATCTTACCCAAGACTGAATGGTATCACATTTTCCACAAAAATATGAAGCAGCACAACAGTTTTAGACATTCAAAATAATCAGAAATGTTTCTTGAGCAGCATTTCTGATTTCTGAAGGATCATGTGACACTGAAGACTGGGGTAATGATGCTGAAAATTCAGCTTTGATCACAGCAATAAATTATATGTTACTATATATTCGCATAGAAAACAGCTATTTTAAATGGTAACATTATATATTTCACAGTACTGTTTACTGTATTTTTCATCATCAAAATAATTTGTATACTCTTTCCACAATTGGAGCTCTATTCCTCCTGCAAATGTACAAATACTGTATATCACCAATAGAAAGGCACCAAAAAACAGTCCGCATTCTGCACTATTCAAGTCTTCTAGACCAGTGTTTCCCAACCGGGGTGCCGTCTGTCGAGAGCAGGGGTGCCATGTAAAAAATCCTTTTTTAATATTTTTAAATTGCTAAAATGTTCAAAAAAGCATCTATTATATAATATCCATTTCTGATGTCGCCAATAATTAGAGATGCACCGAAATTTTGGCTACCGAAAATTAGTTCACCGCTCAGGTTTCACTTTCACGTGGTGTGACGCTCTACGTATTATCCCGCTCTATGCGTGTGCGCTCCGCGCAGTCGCTCCACTCATATACCGTTCATGCTCATCGGAACAGCAAAGTCCACTCAAAAATTGAGCCGACAGGAAACATCGATGTAGTACAGTATTGTTTCTGTCTACAATAGCCCTACTGTGTTGTAACATGTGCTTATTTTATTACTGACTGGTTACTTGTCATTTTTTATTCAATTCAAAGTTTGAAATCAAGCTATCTCGTGCTACTGCACCAAAATTACCCCACTGTAAAATTAAAAAAACATTTAGTGAGCAAAAATTTGTGAGATAGCTAGTTATAACGGTAATTAAACAATGTTTACATATGTATAAAAAGCCTACATTAAAATCTGTCATATAAATTAGTCTCTTCATTAGAAATTAGCCTACTGATTGCCACCACTGATGGACAAATTTTTTTAATAATATTACGTCCCTCGTAAAAATTCTTAAAAATGATTTACTATTTGCCATATACACCAGGAAAGACAAATTATAATGTAAAGAATGCCAGTCATTTATGGTGTGGTGCAGTGTGTTGCGGACCAGGTTTGGTGAGCCGCTCTGTGCCAAAAAGTCCAGGGCCACTTTTTGGCCCCATTCCGCCCCTGGTGGCATAAAAGGTGGTAAATTGTTTTTTTTAAACTGGTTCATTTAAAATGAATGAGCTGTCGAAACAACCATTTTATTAAAATTAATTGAAATTCTTTATGCTTCATAAGACAAAAGGACAGTAGACATTTAGGCAAGTATGTTTAATTGTTTACTCTGTTTGTTTGGCTGCAAAGCTACAAGCAAAATATGATGTGACAAAAAATAGCAATGCAGCATTTTGTTACCGCTTGGAAAATGTAACTTGTTTCTAGAAAAGCTACTATGTTTATAGCACTGAAAAATTTAATTAGAAGCATGACTACTTTTGGCAAACATGAATCATACCCATACACACATAGACAACATTCCAAAACAGATTTCACACTGGACACATTCACAGAGCGATTTGCGTCAACACTCTCAAAGAGCTTGCTTGATCTTACCAGAAGTAGGACTTCACATGTTCCTGAATTAACACCCACGTCTCACCAAAGTCATCTGATTTCCACAGCTGCCAAAAGAAAATTAAAAAAAGAAAACAGAACGAAGGATAAATCCTTAAGTGCCAGCAGTTTCCACTTTCCAGTATAACATTTAATATGATTCAACATTTATCATAAACCAGCTTCTCATACGAAAATTACAGCTGATTAGCTCAAATCAAAACATGCTGCTTAGTGCTAAATTCAAAAGGGCAAATCTCTACAAACAACTAAAGGCCTAAAATGACAGTGCCATTCATCTTACTAAAACTGGACACATGATATACAAAAAGCCCAGTACTGATGGAAGGAATTAGTGTTCATACCTGTTTATTGGGGTGAGAACTGTCATAACCGAGGACCAGGTTAGGCCTCTTACTGTGCAGCAGTAAGTCTGTGGGCTTGAATGGGATGGAGAAACCTTGAACAATTTGGCAGAAGTCAAAGGTGTTCCACAGGTAACTGTTCGTGGCGTCAGTAAATAGATACTGCAAAGGAAAAATTGAGAAATTAAGACATTTTTTTAAAAATTCAGCAAAAATTTACAAAAATGATAGTTCAGCCATAAATAAAATGTCATCATTTACTAATCTCAAATTACAAATCCTATATTATATAAAATCATAAAAAGACATGCAAAGCGGTGCCAAGTATCTATTTTCCATACAGTGAAACTGGGTTCATAATCCCCAGCTCCAAAAAGCACCAGAAAAGTAGTCCATATGACTCATACATGTATAATGTACAAGATTTATAATGTAAAATGACCTGATTATGGGTCTGTTTGTCTTAAAGACTTGGAGCTTTTATGATGCTTTTAATTGCCATTATAAATAACCATCCACTTTCTTTGTTCGAAAAAAGAGCAGCATCGACATTCTGTTAAATATCTTCTTTTGTTGTCCACAGAAAAAAACCAAACAAGTCCTACGGGTTTGGAACTTGAGGGTAAATAAATATATGATGACAGAATGTCGTTTTGGGGTAAACTAACCATTTAACCT
Source organism: Sinocyclocheilus rhinocerous (assembly GCF_001515625.1). NCBI lineage: Eukaryota > Metazoa > Chordata > Actinopteri > Cypriniformes > Cyprinidae > Sinocyclocheilus > Sinocyclocheilus rhinocerous. The sequence goes on from NW_015647437.1 coordinate 305,592, forward strand.
CTGTAGTGGTTGAAGACACAACAGAAGCTCTCAAAGTTACTATATTAGAGGTGTTTATTTCAAGCGGTTGGCTCCATGAAAACATCAAAGCCTTTAAGTATAGTAAAAAAACATATTTTTAACATTATTAATTATTCCGATTATGCATTTCTGCCGTTCTAATCTGCCCCCCTTCTCTTTGATCTTTCGTTTAAGAGCTTTTGCTATAAACTTTGTCCTCTCCATGGCCTGGTTATGGAAGCAGGGCACTTCCCTTTCCAGATTCTGAGGCAATGAGGACTGGGTCTGAAACAGAAATGCTTGACTTAAAAAGAAACCTAATGCTGTACGGAAAAATTTATGAAAAAGAACAAAAAGAGGAAGTGGAGCATATGCATTTGCAGCATAACCTATGATCACCATCAGACCATCATTGACTCATAGAACTATATTTTTATGTTTGCCTTTGTAAACCTTATCATCGCAATGTGGTTCAGTGTTCTCAATGGTTGTTATGCGGTTGCTAAGGTGTTCTGAGTGGTTTCTTAGCAGCCCAAGTCAAAACAGCTTAGAGAAGTAGCAGCACAACTCTTCACAACAAGCCACACGATTTCATCACTTCATAGTGAAGAATAATGAGATCATCATTAAAAAATATGATTAATTCTAAATATAAATATTAAATAAAATATAAAATATTAATATTAATTATTATTATGCGTTATAATTATTATTATCAACTAAAATAGTAATAATAAAAAGTATAGATAAAGTATCGATAAATAGTAATACTGTTGATTTACTGAAGTTAATTAACATGAATATATTATATTCTAAATACATACTATAATAACTGAGGTCTATATAATAATTTTATGAATAATAATAGCCAATAGTAACGCCTTACAAAATCCATTCACACTAGCAAGTCAAAGCCACTATAAAGAGATCAATCAAACAAACAGGCCCAGTAAGCCTCAGAATCAATTATGAGTGCATATCAGCTCATTCTTCACACGGTTATTCATTTGAGATTTTATGTCAGGATTATTAATTTATCACAAATGCATTAAAATACTCCACAACAATCCACACAAGCACCCTGCCAATATCTCTGTTAATTATCCCATCTGTAACAATCAAGATTTAGAGTTCTTCTCGCCATGCGGATCAGCGGCGCAAGTTACTCTGATCCCGTCAAATGTAATTAAAGAGCCCTGTGCTCCTACCAAGAGGTTGTATGCTTTACAAATTACACTCGTAATGCTTTAGCGTCAGTCCTTCACCAGCATCAGGCGGCAGCTGCAGTGCCAGCCACATCATTGACACCAGATGAATGGTCACCGTCTGCTGACGTCAGCCCCAGCAATAACGCAATGCAGAGTCCCGCAGTGGTTCTGCCACATCTGCAGCTCCCCACTCCAACTCCCATGAGCCTCTGCACCTCACACAGACTCACTGGAGCAGCCCGTTACGGTGGGTGCCAAGGGCAGAGACTATGCATGTAGCTTGTGTTTTCGCCCAGCCCTTTGAGCTGCTCTCTTGGAAAACACCATCTGTGGGTGTATAAGCGATTGGAGTGGTGGAAGGTCACAGCTGCAGATGGCCGGGAAGCGGTCGGTGTCACCGCGGTCTTGTTTGACCTCGGCTTAAGCTCACAAAGACAAGACAATTCAAGGATGTCACACAGATAGTTCAGCTAATGTCTCACACACTTACTCGTTTGTTGTCGGCGGGGCTGTGGTAAAACTGCGAGATGACTTGTTTCTTGCCCTCTTGGTCCCCTGACAGTTGAAATTTCTCTGATACTTGAGTGAAGGTGGTTCCATAGTCATAAGACACGTACACCTGTTAAATAAACAAAACCATGTCAAATTTCAACCTGATACACTGCTGAAATTGAGGCTCTGTTCCAAAACCTAGTAAGCTGCCTTGTTGTTTTCTGTCTACACAGGCAGTTGCCTTCTAAGTCAACATCTTAATTGAAATGAAACCTTTCTTAATAGTGAGCAACTCCTTATGTTTCAAAAACAAAATTTTTTAAGTGAACTACACGTAAGACTTTGCTCACAATTGATTCCAGCTTGATGTTAGCATGTTGCTAAGCTAAAAGCATAATAATCTAATAAGCAACGCTAAAAAATAATGCTCCTTATGTGAGACTCTTCTTATAATTATATCCAACAGATTTTGAAGTCAGCATATTGCTAAGCTAACAGCTTGATAATCGAATGCGCAACTTTATGTCTCAAAAATAACGCTTGTTATGTAAAGCTCGCTGAGACTCTGCTTTACAATGGATTTCAAGAGTTTGACGTTAGCATGTTGCTAAACTAAAATCATGATAAACTAATAAGCAACTATTTATGTCTTAAAAATAACACTCCTTACTAGGGTTGGGTATCGATTGGGTTTTTTACGATACCGGAGCCAAATCGATACTTTTAAAACAGTACCGGTGCCTGAACCGATACTTTAAAAAAAGAGCCGAAAAAAAACCAAAAAAACGATGCATAACATTAAAGAACATTAAAAATATTCAAAATAAATAGCATTCACATGCTCCTCAGGTGCTCTCATTTCCCGAGTTGTGCTTCCCTTACTCTAAGGCTAATAAATGTATTTCACGATCTGGGTCATTATTTAATAAAAAACAATATTTAATACAAAACCACACATAATGTTTCTACTGTATCTCTGTCAATCACTCTGATATTAAGTTAAAAGGAGTGAATTGACTGAGTGCTGTCTGTCACTGTCTTTAATCAGTTCTGTGAATGACTATGGTATGCCACATGCACTGTCATATGTTTTATATTAAATATTAAATTTTCAAATGAAAATAGCAACATGATCGTTTTATTAAGTATGCGTTCATATGTGTTAAGGGCTAGACTTTCGCTGGAGGAAACAGCTGTGGTGTGATGAGGGGTGAACGCAGCGAAAACTTTACAGTAGATGGGAAACCGATTGCTCCCTCGTGACCTTTTGTAAACTGTATTTATGACAAAGAACTGCGCAGATGCAGATATCATAAGTTAACAATCTATCGATAAACACACACCTTGTGTCCTCTGTTTCTGTTTGAGTCCGCTCGAGCTGCGCCGCCGCGGTCTGCGGATTGAAGAGCGCGCTGAAAGACGGGGAGGAGACAAAGTCTGCCGCCATTTTCATATGAAATTTAAAGGGGACTGACTCTGAGGCGATCACGAATTTGTGTACAGTTTATGGAGCTAATCGCTCGCTATTGCCCCGCTAAAAATGGCCTAGCGACGCCCATGCTTCTCTTACGTCCATTTCGGAGAACAAGGACAAATATTTCAATCGATCGTTCAGGCATTTAAGTGGCACCGAAATGAGGCACCGAAATCTGCGTTCTGATTCGGTTCTAGTACATACCGGTTACATATAGGCACGGGTTTCGGTACCCAAACCTACTCCTTACAGGAAGAGCATGAGACTCTTCTTACAACTGAATCCAATAGATTTGATAGAGCTTGTAATAAGCTGGTAGCTTAGCAATAATGTAATAAGCAGCTCTTTATGTCTATACCTTATGTGAAGTAGGGGTGGGTGATATGACCAAAATCTTATATCACGATAATGATACATATCATGATATAGTTATTTTTGCTTTAAATAAGTTCATGATATCAAAATTTTTGATACCATAGAAATGTCGTAATTCTTGTCACCAGTGTCACGATCACAAAAAACAAATACTAGCCTAAATTTAAAAAAAAAAAAAAACTCATGCTCACTGAAGACAAACAGTCAGCGATTAAATAATAAGAAACTAATTACAAGCAATAGGGCAAAAAAAGCTACAGTAGAACAAATAAATAAGAAATGCTACATACATTGTATAAAGTAATCAAATAAATAAAAACACTGAATATTCTTTCTCAGTTTAAATTAAATAAATATATCTTCTTATTAAAGTTACAAAAGTGATTTAGTCAAGAGCAGTGAGAGATTTTCTATCTTTTGTTGTTTGATTAACATGAATGACAGATAGCAGGAATATTAGACTGCTGTCAAATTGTTGAATAAAGTCATTTTTTTCTTTTTTTTTGTGCACAAAAAGTACTCTCGTAGCTTCTTAAGGGTGAGTAATTAATGACAGAATTTTCATTTTTGGGTGAACTAACCCTTTAAGAGCTGCCCGGATCCAATATACTGTTACAAGTGTTTTCTTTCTCAGCGGTTTGCTTTCACTTAAGACCTAAATGACTGTGTTTACGAGGATACTTGCAAAGATGGGCATTTTGACACATACAAGTGTGTGTATTTAACCATTCAAGGCCTATAAAACTGCAAAAATAACTCTGTTCAATACTCCCGCACTCTATGTGCACCGTCTTCATGTGCGCACACCTCTCTGAAAGCACTCAGAAACAGTTTCTCAGACAGCGCGTGCAAATGAGTTCTCTTTCGCTGTTGATTGCATTTCAATGGCTTAAAATCACTTGTTTTTAAACCGCAATGCTTAAAAATGTGTACAAATTATATGTTTTCGTGACCATGTAGCACAGCAACTTCACATGAGCGTGTAACCGTGATAGAGTCGATAGTCCAAAATTTCTACCGGTAAATTGTGTCTACCGGTATATCGGTCACCCCTCATGTGAAGCACATTAAGGTCCAATCCCAATTCTATTTTATACCCCTTCCCCTACCCCTCCGCCTACAGATATCGCGCAGCTCACATATCCAGGAGCAAAGAAACTTGTCAACGCTGCCCCACGACTTTTATTAATAAAAGTTGCATACACGCAACTTTCATCTCTCTCTCTGTCTCTCTCTCTCGAATTGGCAATATTTGAGGAAAGGGTTTAGTGATTTATAATTATTGGGGGTACTAGCCCTCCTCAATGTCTATGGTGGTTATCGCCCTGATCAGACATGAAAATATGTTGTGGCACTATCGTGCAGTCTATAATGATATGACGTTAGCAAACTTTAGCGA
>NW_015647437.1:310790-313437 GCF_001515625.1 Sinocyclocheilus rhinocerous
GCGTGCGTGCAGCATTCAGTACTCCATCAGTTGTTGCAAATAAATATTATTATTATTATTTTATTCAAATATTGTCTAATTGTGTCTTATTTACTATTGAACGTTTTCAAAGTGATTTAATGTATTTATTATTATTATTATTAGGGCTTCATGTTAATGTTAATTTAATGTTTATGCTAAAAAAACTGCATATAGCTGCTAATTGTATTTGTTGTTTGTAGATTTTCAAATATAAAACGTATTGAAATGTTTTCAGTGTGTGTATCAGTTCTTTTTGAACATTTTCATCTCATTTTAACAAAACCGTGATAGTATTGATAATCGTGATAACTGTGGTTACTATAATCGTGGTATGAAATTTTCATACCGTTACATCCCTACCCCTACCCCTTCACGTGAATGTGCGAAACGTAGGGGTAGGGGAAAGGGCAAGGGCTAAGGGGTAGAATTGGGATTGGGCCTAAGACTTTGCATACAATTGATTCCAATAGATTTTTTTTTGTGTGATTAGCATGTTGCAAGTTAACAATAAAATAAACCGTAGGGATGTAACGATGAACCGCGAGCCGGTTGAAAATCTATTCAAATATGTGACGATTCAAATCGGTTGAGATGCTAAACAAATCGTGATACAATTGGGGTAGGAGTTTATATGAATGTATGTCTGAGGGGAACTGACTGTCTTTAGAAATGTTTAGATGGCATTTTCTTTTCATCTTGCCTCTGCAGTTCATAAGCGCAGCTCTGCTTTGTTTACAGCGGTAACCCAAGAAAACACTGTATCATTGCTATTCATAAGCGCCACCTGCTGGCAGAGAGTGAATTTGCGTCTCATTCAGCTCGTCTGCCGTTTCATTCAGATATGTTTTATATATAGTTTCACAAAACTAAAGTCAGACCATTCTGTTTTTGCTTCAAATTTTGAAATTATACAGTCTAATTTAGATTAAAAACTGAGCATGTTGCATGTATGCAGCATCTTTGTTTGGATCATGATTAAAATGCAGTGGTTGCCTCTAATTTTAAATGGAAAGAGCACAGACAAAGCCTTAGTTTGTTTATATGAAGAGATTTCTTTTATTTGTGTATCTTATTTATTTGATTTGGGGTTTGTTTTAAAATTTCAATTTAGTTTTGTTATATTTCAATATTACAAAGAAACGTGCAGCAATTGCCTAATAAAAGGACACCTTTTCATTTACTGTATAATTTGTCTTCAATCTCATTTTGTTAAAAAAATCATGAGAAAATCGAATCGTGAGTTGAGTGAATCGTTACATCCCTAATAAACATAGTCCATTTTGGATTTAACTATGTTAAACAATACTTTTCAGTATTGGTTGAAATATTTTTCTTAACATTTCTTTTGTCACTTTTTTTGCATGTAGTCACAATTTTTATGATGGTTAGAATTATGGTGGTTTAGGTAGTATTATTGTTCTTTAACTTATTTACTTACAATTGGCAGGGGAATGTTCATTTTATGCACCATGAGTCAAAAGCTGCATTCCATTTCACATACTATCCTTCCCAAAATAGTATTTGAAATTAGAATTAGTGTGTCCCAAATCGTAGTATGTTGAAATGAGTATTCCAAAGGCACCCGGATAGTTTACTATTTCTGGTTAGAATTCGAAGTGCAGATCGATGCATACTCTAACGGCTAACATTGCCCACAACCCATTGCGTGTTGGATGAGGATTTGATTAGAACTACAAACATGCATAAAAAGTAGGGCTGGGTAAAAAATATAATTATCTCGATATTAATCGATTCTCATTTTTATGGAACGATATTGATTCTTAAATCCCAAGAATCAGTTAGTCTAGCATGTTTTCAGTTAATGGACGGAACGTTGAAGGGCACTTCTCATCCAATATATCGCAATAAGCATTGTGCTTTGGTACTTTTAATATGAAACAAAGTCTCAGATTTTACATTCTGTCCATTGTATTGCAGTATTCAAACAATAAATGCCATTTTGGCATTGTTTAATGTGGAGTGACAGATCGCTGTAGCGACTCAGTTCAACAGACGCGGCAACGCGTAGCGCACGTGAACTGATCATCTCCTCCACATTAATACCAGTTTCAGCACAAAATAAACATGAATAAACATCCGAAGGTAAGTTAAAAGAAAGAGTACAACTTTACAATCCGTATCCTGTCTCATGTAATCGCTCAATCAGTGTTTCAGCCGTGCAAAGACCTCAATATAACGGCTTGTAAACAATGTCACGCAACATCGCATTTACCTCAGAAAAACATATTCGGTAACCATAAACTCATTAGTCAGATAGAAAAATAAACTGTATAGAGGGACATTTTGCTAAATATATGCACCATATAACATATTATTCATTATAAATGTTACTGTTCTTCAATGTTTAATTTATGTTTGAATAAATCCATCAAGTTTTTATGACAGCCACCATGTTTATATTTAAAAAAAAAACGAATTGTAGAAATATTATTATGTAATTGTAACTTTATTATTTTAAAACTTCATTAAGTGTAATTTTAACAAATTAGTCAGTTTTAACCTTCAATATTATAGTAATGTAGTACCAACTGACTCTCATGTATATTTTACAGCATTAGTTGAGAGATTTTTTTTTCTTTGAAAATTTGGCATGTACTGTACCTGA
>NW_015647437.1:316700-320261 GCF_001515625.1 Sinocyclocheilus rhinocerous
AATTGTTATAAGTTGCATCAACGATTTAACAGACTTTAATTGCAGTGTTCTTAATCTTTATAAGTTAGTAGTACTGTTCGGGTTTACAGTGTGGGGGCGTGTTAGAACGAGCCGTTTTAGGTAGGCGTGGCTGACTCTTAACTTTTATAAAGAATATCTCTTTGGATTTGAGACTTTAGTCTTTGCAACTTTACAGATCTTCTTTATGCACCAAGAGCTTGTAACACTCCAAAGAGAAAGGAAAACTTGAAATCGCATCATATGACCCCTTTAAAAAAATCTACAAACATGGCATGTGAGACTGACGGACAGGTAGAGAAAAGGTTTGAGTGATAAATAATCATTATCTAACCTGATAAAAAATTATTTATTTAATGTTATCCTCATTATATTTCATCGGTAACAACGCTGAACTTTTATCATCATTATAACACATAAGGAAAGTTATCTGCATAAACCTACAACTGGCAGATCAACGTGTCTCTTTATTTCTCTTCAATACCGCAGGAAATCAAATTAAATGAAATGTGGATGATGTTAACTGTGACAAGATGATTGACAGGGCAGTTTAAACACTGACAGAATGCACATAACTAAGCAACAGAGTGTCCCTTATAGACGCAATTATGACAAAGTAGTATGTCCCAAAGCTTGGATACTATTCTGCTACATACTCAAAAGTATATACTTCTTCACAAAAAGAGTACATACTTTTAGGGAATAGTATGAGTAGGCGAATTGGGACGCAGCAAAAGACAAATTTCCCTTTAAGGACAATTAAGTGTATTTGATTTAATTCATGTGTCTGACATATTGGATGCAAAATTTTACAGACTGCATTCTGAGATTGTCTTCTCCAAAGAGGATACATGTAAATCTACTAGAACTTGGCTCAAAGAATGTAAGTGATCATAATTAGGCAGTTAATCTTTTGAAAAAGCGCTGCCTTTGGAACAGATCATTTCTGTAATACACTCATCTGTAATCACTTGCAATTTCCTATGAGAAACTGGTGAACTTTACTTTGATTTGCTTTGTCTTGCATTTCACAAAGAACACCTGTAACGCACTACACGGGTGAGCAGATAACAGCTCCAGCGCCCCATAAAGTACGACCGCACCACTTTTGTTCTCGCATTTGCATTAGATAATGCTCTGCAATTATTGAAAACTTAGCAATTATTGCCATGCAGATGGAAAAGTAACATTCAAGGGTGCAAGAGAGTCTTTACAGTAAGCGCAGCGAGTTAGATCCGGCAGCATTTAAGATGATATAATAAAAGTGCAGGGAACTGAAAAACAGAGGGGGGCCTTTCATCTGTATGACTCAGAGAGCACTAAAAAGCAAAGCTAGCCGGTAAAGATATTCTCTGTATCTTACAGTGAATAGTCTGATATATATAGACTCGTATACAATCTTGAAAGTCAAAGTTATGAAATGATCTAGGGAAAAAAAACGATATACTCACCGAGCTGCTCTTGGGATCTGTGGCACCAACGCTGTCTCTCGCGAGCGCTACTATGACATTGCTCTTCTCTCCGGCCCAGTGGACGACCATTTGATTATGAGAGTCATTCAGGTTGGCCTGTGAAAACAAAATATGATGAACAACCCATCTAAATGTAGCTGACTAGCTACATTGTAGCTGACATTTATTTTGCTGTGGTCAGAGAAGTATCTAGGTTTCCACAGCACAAATCAAGCTGTCATGGCATAACACTGTTTTACAACTGGCTCAAAGTTGATTTTCAAAGACATTTCTCTGTTTCTGCTTCACTCACTGGATCATTTTCCTTTTCAGTCGTATTGCATTTGTAATATTCATCTGTAAGATTCTGTACTTGACAGTCTTGAGTTTGTGGTATAGACTGCAGGTGTGTCTCATGCACGGAAAGCCGACAGCTTTTGAGAAAACAAACACAACCGCAAGAAGAGAGAGCAGAAGCGAGCTGAGCTACACCACAGTGGCAGGAAAACTGAAACTACGAGCTGCGGCATCCCAATCTGATCTGCTGAACAAAGAAATGTGTCATCTTTTCATGTCCATCCACCCCATCTCTTTCCACTAGGAACAGCTTGTCTCATCTTTAATTCAAACTTCTGCATGAGGACCATGGGATCCTCAAATGGGTTCTCCTTCGATATCTCCTGTCAGACATTAAAGAGAACTTGCAAAAGGTTGTTTTTGTAAAGAAACAAACACCACTTCTTCTCTTGTCGTGGTTCACTGGCAAACAACAGATTTACTTACTTAACCTTAGCATGTTAAACCACTTTTTTTGTTTGAAAGGTCACCTTACAGGCTTTCAAAAAAAAGTAGCAAACATTCTACAAAAGAAAACTACTTACATTTGTTATACCATTTTAAACAATATACATTATAAGATTAGTGAAAAAGGCATACTGATGTTTATTTTAGAATGTTTGTTTTTTGTAATGTACAAACAGTGACTCAAACTACTTCACCTTGAATGCAGTCATATTTTTATTCGCCATGACACGGTAGTAAATCTCCCCGCATTGTAGGCCTGCTTGGCAAGCAGCATGTCAGTACAACATAGAGACTAGGGATATGCCGGTATCAAATTTTCATGTTGCGATTAATTGCTAATGCTTTTATTACGGTATATGGTATTATCACGATATTGAAATTAAGTTAAAAAAAAAGTGCTGTCATACAGTATAACAGGTTTAATAACTTTTTTCTTATAACAAAAATAACTGAACATTTAAATGCAATAAAGCAATACAGAAAAATGTACAAAGTTAAAAGTTTTACACAGATTAAAGTGCAAAAGAACTATAAAGACCAATAGGTATCACTTTACAATAAGACCTCATTAGTTAACCTTAGTTAATGCATTAACATTCACAATGAACAATAGCTACATTTGCTACAGAAGTTATTAATCCTTGTTTAAAAAATACAAGTCTTAGTTCATATTAGCTCATTAAATAACACAGTTGCAACTTTAGATTTTAACAACGCGTTATTAAATATTGTAATTACCCAAGATTAATGAATGTTCAGAAGAATTTTTCATTGGCAGTTTATGTTAACTAATGAATTAAATAATGTTAATTAATGAAGCCCTAATGTAAAGTGTGACCGAACAATAAAGAATCAAAACACTTTCAAACAATATCTAGGGCATGTAGTAGTCCAGATTAAAATGTAAAAAAAGTTTGAAAATAAATAGCCTATTAAGTCTAAATATGTAAGTATTTGGCGCTGTGATGAACATCATAGCAAATACACAAATCTGAATGGCTGTTTAAATCATTTAAACACGATTCAGAAACAGAAAGTAGTGCAGCTGCTTTGTTTACAGGGTTTCCGGGGTAACGGCTGCATTTAAATGAATTAATAATAATAATAATAATAATAATAATAATAATAATAATAATAATAATAATAATAATAATAAACTTTATTTTATAAAGAGTCTTTTAAAGTAGCTTCTCAAAGTGCTCTACACCATTGTTTCCCAACCGGGGTGCCGTCTGTCGAGAGCAGGGGTGCCGTGTAAATAGGGATATGCCGGTATCAAATTTTCATG